>NC_135418.1:6182500-6342500 GCF_051991245.1 Festucalex cinctus | reverse complement strand
TCTGTGTTCTGTGATTCTGGGATCCACTCTCCGGTCGCACCGGAACCTTAATAAAAAAAAAAATATATATATATATATATATATATTCTATCTATACTGTCTCACATAGGCTATTCTTGTCGTGACAACATTTAAAATATTATAAGGTTGGGCCAGAGAGGTGATGTTTTATCAAAAGTTCACTTTAGTAATATTCTCCTGTCAAGTCATAAAGTCGGTTTTATAAATTATCTTTATGCTCACTAGCAAATTATGCAAGTGGGAAAAAAATAAATAAATAAATAAAAATAAACACCGTTCTTTTTTTCATATATCATATGAAAAAAAAATTGTAGCTTACAAAAATTATTTTGGGAAAAAAAAACAGAAGCACATGTTTACAAAGTTAAAACACAAGAGAAAACTTAAAAAAAAAAAACACTTGGGTAAAGAAATAGTAGCTAAATAATAATCCATCCATCCATTTTCTTGACCGCTTATTCCTCACAAGGATCGCGGGGGCTGCTGGCGCCTATTTCAGCTGGCTCTGGGCAGTAGGCAGGGGACGCCCTGGACTGGATGCCAGCCAATTGCAGCTAAATAATAAGGAAAAAACATTATTTAAAAATGTTTACAAGACCCTAATCAAAGGTGTGAAAAAAGCAAACTTTTAAACCTAGTTTTAAAAGAATTTACATTCGGGCTGACTTCACTTCTGTTGGCAGATTATTCCATTTGTGAGCAGCGTAACAGCTAAGTGCAGCTTCACCATGTTTACTTTGAACTCTGGGTTCCACTAATTGACCCAAGTCTGCAGATCTCAGAACCCTACTGGATTTATAATCCGTACAAAAATGACAAGCCCTAAAATCACTGTCACTGTTCATTGGTTAGCATTCGGGACCTCGCCATATGACAGCAGAAACAAAAAAAATGTTTGGCGTTCAGTCTCGCACACCGGGGGTCTTGTCATCTCAAATTCAATATGTCCCTAGCTATCTGTCTTTCAGCATCAATTCTTACAGAACAGCAAAACTGGTGTAAAATTGGATCCACATAGAATCTCTTAAGTACAGCATCCTTACATGACTACATCAATTTCACTATGAATGAGTAGACATCAATTGATTACTGTATGACATATTTATAGAAAGTATTTCACATTTTGGGTCATTTAGGCCTCATATATGTTTATGGTTATTCAACAAAATGTGACTTATTTTATTTTATTACAAAATGCCTAATCTAATTAATACTTATTAGGGTGACGAGGGCCATTAAAATATGTTAAACATTAAAAATCGTATACACCCTGTTTGGTTTGAAAAAAGTCAATGCACGACAAAAGTACAATCATAGCTGGACATTTAAATATAATGTATAAGTACATTTACTTTGATTCAGTAGCATGCAAGGGCAAGTATACAAGGACACCGTTGGGCTCATGTTTTATCCCTGTGAAGGGCAGTGGGATAAGTCAGTCAGTGTGTTATGTATCTAAAATAGACTGGTATCATGCTAGCAGTGTAAAAGAGATTGCATGCCTTCACTGAAATGCGAGAGGCCATTAAAAACATACCAATACAGTGTGGGTTTGTAAATGACATGAAGACATACACAGCATCCAACACAATCGAGATAGGAAAAATAAAACAAATAGGACATAGCAATGCACAATGGAAATGAACTCAAGACGAGAGTAATCCTTAATGTAGTTCAGGGCAAATAATAGTGTATAGTTAGTATAATGTCAACAATATACATATACACATATATATATATATATATATATATATATATATATATATATATATATATATATATATATATATATACATATATATATATGGTTAAGCATTTTCAATTAAAAGAATGCCTGTACTGCATTCAGGGTTGTAACTTTCTTTTTCTTTTATTTGTCATTTTCTAACCTCAATAACAATGTCCATGCTGAAGCTACATGATTATGATAATTATGTGACGCTAGGAATGTAACGATATCCAAACATCACAATACGATATTATCATGATATGAAGGTCACGGTACGATAATTATCACGATATTGTATTGGCGATATTTAAAAAAGATCACAATATTGTAAAAAAGAGAGCTCATACTAAAAAAAAAAAAAGCACAATTGTGCTTTTGTACATAACAGCAATGCATATAAACCACCTACAATCTCGAATAACAATAGTGAGGCACTTACTTGCTAATGCAAGCACACATTGATCGCTTCACAAGCAAATTAGGTTCCCCTTCATCTGACAATTAGCACAGATTTTAAACAAAGAAGGCCAAAACATCCCTAATGAAAATAAAATTGAAAATTTGAAATTGAATAATTGAAATTAAAAACTAGCCACTAGAAAGTATTAGAACTGCACAAATGGAAATCAACCTGACTTTTATAACAAATGTGTTCTTTTTAAATATTGTGAACATGACAACGGCGATATTGTGGCACTTTTAATATCGCAATATCACAATATTGCCCTTATCGTGACGTCCCGATGTGACGCTGGTCCAAAAAAAAAAAAAAAAAAAAAAGGCGGGGGGGATTGTTGTTCCATGCATCCATTTTCTTGACCGCTTATTCCTCACAAGGGTCGCGGGGGGTGCTGGGGCCTATCTCAGCTGGCTCTGGGCAGTAGGCGGGGGACACCCTGGACTGGTTGCCAGCCAATCGCAGAGCACATAGAGACGAACAACCAATCACGCTCACAAGCACACCCAGGGACAATTCGGAGCACCCAATTAACCTGCCATGCACGTCTTTGGAATGTGGGAGGAGACCGGAGTACCCGGAGAAGACGGATTGTTGTTGGGATTGTTTATTTCTCTAAATGGTCTCTGTTGTCATTGCTTACATACCCAGAATTATAGGAACCTCAATGATTATGTTCACATCATTTTTTACACAACAACAGAACATTTTGTACCGCGCAACACGATACATGGTGCTTGTGTAACAAAACAAACACGCAAACTTGCTTCCAAACACCATACTGAGCGCTACACAAAGCGGAAGTGGCAACCCGATACAATCAAGCAAATGCTTATGTGGCTCAAAACTGCTTTCTCGCCAACCAGTCTCTGCTCAAAATGCCCCTCACTCGATCTCTTCCCGGTGATACCAAACGCACGCAGGAAACAAACTGGCTTCCCGTTTAACTACGCAAAGAATAGGAACCTAGCACCACCCATTTAACAACGTTTTTTGTGTGTGTGTGTGTGTTGTTTACTTACCTCTTTTTCACCTGGCTACTAGGGCTGCACAATATATCGAAAAAATATTGATATCGCGATATTGGCCCTTGCAATATGCATATCGCAAATGCATGCATTCGAATTTTATGCTTTTTATATGAATTTGACCAGTCAGATGCTAACTAAAATGTGCATCGCCATACAATAGTTGAAAATTATCAAGACATAATTACAATTAATTAACGAAGATTACATTAAGGTTACTTATTTTGCCACATGAAAAATGTTTTTCTTTCATTAGGTAATAAAAATGTAATTTCTTTCGGTACATGTTAAATATCGCAATAATATTGATATCGCTATGTTCAGCAAGTATATCGCATATCGCATGTTTTTCCAATATCGTGCAGCCCTTCTGGCTACATATGAGTGCTCATGTTAACATCACAAAGTCACAATTGGTGCGTTTCCATTACCCTTTTTCACAAAAATAAAAGCGATATTGTACTATTTCGATAAAGTACAATTTCGAATTGTCGGTGTTTCCATTGAAGAGAGTTTCGCTTCTGAGGCGCAATTCTCGGAATGTCCCGTCTCGCGAGAACTCGCTGTTCTGGAGGAGGTGCTCATGATGTTTACGGTAGACTGGCGCCCGGTGTAGTTATATTACTTTAAAAACACTCACCCCTCATCGGGCGGTTCCGGGCCTTTAGTGTTAGTGTTGTTGTGTATGTCCCTCGGCAGTCGGCAAGCAGTTCTGACACGAAAGCAGTGGCACCGTACTTCCTACTTCCTGTAGTCCTAAAATGTTGTTGTTCCCATGCAGAGATTGGGTAAAAGACGGGTTACAAATTGTTAAAAGTTTCTGATGTTTTCTGGCATCCTCCCTGCTAAATTAACCAGACATGGCAGGACAGGATTTCAAGCTCTCCTCTCCTTCAACTTTTCGAAGGAGTCTCGCTCGATTATACCTCTCTCTCTTTTATGCTCATGACGTGCAGTAGCCGATACAAATCACTTCAGCATGTAAAACTAAAATACAAACTCGAAATTAATAATTCTCAAAACAAATAGTAATTACAAGTATAAAAAAAAAAACACATAAACAACGTGTCACCCCGGGTTTTCACCGGATGCGGTTGCGGTGCGGTTGCGGTGCGGTTGCGGTGCGGTCCGGCGACGCAAGCAATTAGATTCCATTCATTCGAATGGTGCAGTTTACACCGCTTGCGGGTGCGTTGCGTGTCGACTGCGTCTCAGCTGCGGCGTGCCGCAGGCCTTCCGCAAGGATAGACCTATTTTCTATTTTTGCCGGACGCCGCAGCGGTAGGCCTCCGGCAAATGGCAAGCTCGCACAAAACACATCGAGCGGGACAGGAAGACCGACGCAGTTTCAAAATAAATTTCCGGTTACCTTTCAGAATAAAACACTCGCCAGCTCCTATTTCGCAAGCTTTTCAGCAAAACGTGACGTGGGCGTCGCCGGGCCATGTGCTCATTCACGGTTTAGACACCAGCGAACATGGACGAGGAGAGGTTTATATTGGAGGTGGAAAACCACAAAATAATATATGACACGGCACATCCTTTTTATAAGGACAACCAAAAAAAGGATGCTGCATGGAATCTCATAGCAGAAGAAGAAGAAAAGGTTAAATCAAAAGAAGTCCACCTCTCTTTCTACTTCTCTATTGAGCACAGACTTTCTGTATGTTTGTCGTTGTGAAATGCCACATGATCGCGCGCGCGCGGTCCCGCGAGACACGTTGGGAAGTGGGCGGCGACGGAGCTGCCTGACCGCAGCTGTGCGGAGCCGGTGTGGATTGACAAAAAAATTGACCCGTCCGGAGCACGCAGTCAAGACGCACCGCACCGCAACCACACCGCAACCGCATCCGGTGAAAACCCGGGGTTACAGTCCTTACCTCCGTGACCGGGCGGGTGTCACATGACTACTAATGCGCATGTAAGGGAAATCGGTCCAATTAATTATTAAATCAATAATTGTTAATTATTAAATTAATAATCAATTGGCTCATTAATTGAAGGAGACTCAAACTTAATATTTAAATTAAGTTGAGCTTGCCTGCGGAGCACCACATCTCTTTTTTGATAATTTTATCAGGATAACAGATGAGAACCTCGTTGAATCAGTCATTAAAATGAAGGTTGTGCCCTTACTACAATTTTGTGAGTTCTTTGTTCAGCTTAGAGGTCACTATAAATTGATGAAACACACACACAGTAAACCAGGGGTTGAGTTTTGTGCACGTTTATTCTCTAACCTAGGTGGGATAATCTACTTAGAATTTCAAGAAGCAAAACTAACTACTATGATAGGAAATGAAACGAGAACTAAAATAATAAAAAAAATAATCAAAGGAGAAGAAAAGAAGAAAAGAGAAACGGTCTTAACCAAGGTGATAGACTTCTTAAATCAAACCAACATGGGACCCACAATCAACCTAGTTTGCACCAATTTGTACTAGGGCAAAGGCCTGCAAAGTTGCACTTACAGATGGGGTTGGTCTGAGAAGCAGGACCCTGGATGGAGACTCGCCAAGCTCGTTTGAAGAAGGGATGAAGAAGGTTCAGTTCAGGAGAGGGAGAGACAGGTCGTCCGGCTGGCCAACTGAGCGTCACGGGGTCAACCTGCTGGCTGGGACGGGCCCTTTTTGGTTTGAGGCCTAGTGTGCCTGGAAAGGCACCATCCGTTTGAGCCTTGTGCAGGGACCAAAAGCAGCGTGTTTCGCTGCGCCTGTCGCTACACGCGATGGCTTCTGTGCGTTGCCGTGTGCTGGAGGTTAAGCTAGCTGGGCTAGCCCTTTGTCTGGCAGCCGCGCCGATGGAGACCAGGAAGGAGCCAAGGAGCAGCGAAGAAGCGGGAGCCAAAGAGCAGCGGAGAAGAGCAGCGGAAGAGAGAGAGCAGCTCGCAGGGAGCGTGCTTTTAAATTGGGAAGGCGGCGGCCTCCACACCAGGGGGGCCGGTTGAGACCACAGTGGAAAGTTACCAGCTGGGGGAGGTTTTTGGTTGACTAATCAGATTGAATCTGGATCCCATGTGTGTTAAGATTCTAAGGTCAGAATTCAACCAATGCAACACGTACAATTGAATACCTCAAATAAAATGTTACCTAGCTTACACTGTTAAAACGTGCATACACATGAAAGTTTAGTGGAGAATCTGCCACTGCAATGGAACATTTTCATGACATTTCATGGAGTCAACATTTCACAAATGGCAAACATAACATTTCATAATTCATTGTTCTGTTGCAAAATAAGAAAGTCAAGTTTCTAAGAAGGCTTTTACTGTCCTGATTTGTGTGTGTGTGCGCGTGCGCGTGTCAGTCAGAGCATGTGTGGCTGCTTGTGGGGGATGTTCTTGTGTCTTCCCACCCCCCACAGTGGCATGTTCAGGCCACAGGAGCTCAATTCCTTTGGAACTGAGGTTGCAAAAAGTTACAACCGGCCGATAATCGTTACAGATCCTCCCTTTGGCGATGGAAACGTTCTTCGACAGAACGTTTCGGTCGGCACTTCTAGACGTGGCATCGGCAGGTGGACAGGTGAAGCACAACAATGCAGTTACCAGAGTACAAAGTTGGTGCAAACCCACCCCTCCCCTCCCTTTGCTAAAGCTAGACTCGGCAGTTGGCTATGATGTTATCTTTCCCTCTAGGTCTACACTACGTGTCGTGTATAGAGTGGAAGGGGAAAGTAACAGACGCAACAGGAGAAGAACACGAGAGTGAAAAATAGAAGTCCAATAGTTGTCTAGAGGCCTGTGTAGGAATGTCATGTCAATGTGACTGAAAGGGGGCACTTTCGGTTCTTACTATGACTTTAGGTCTTTCTAGGGCAAAAGAAAGCTGTATTAAGGGAGCATGCAGGCCGAGAAGACGTTCTCACAACTGAGCTGTTGATGTATCAAACAGATTAGTGCAGCATGTCAAGTCTCAGCGCGGTCACACCTTGCGTATGAGCGTGCTCTGGTTGGGACACCGGGAAGAAACAAAGTCTTGTGGTTAGGTTGGTTCAGCTTAGCGTGATGCTAGGCAGATTGACGACTAGCGTAGTCCTTTTGTTTGTTTTGTCGGGAGACGGTAGATTGGTAATTTGTTTGCTACGCGTTGTTAGGCAAAAGGAATCTCGGTCGTGACTCGCGTGTTTTACCATTTTCAAGTTAACGGTGTTTGGACTAACAGCGTTAACAGTTAAGGTTCTTATTTTAAATAAGAAGCTAATAAAAGCAGTAGCTAAAAGCACATTTCTTACCAATCGCTTTAGTCGTTTGGGGAGTCTGCTGAAGTTCATTTAAGTCACTGTACACTTTCCAGGAAGTTTGTTTATGCACATGGTGTCATAAGTATGAGTGCAGGTGTGCGAATGGGTGAAGCACAAATTTAATTGGCTATTCAATGGCGTTATGGCGGTTAGGTTTGGCCCTAGCCACTTTAAATATGTCGTTAGCGCATTCATACACAACAGCAGCAAAAATGTGTTAGCCATTAGGCGCCAGGGTGTCTGAAACCACTGTTTGGAAAGGGACCGTTTGGGTCCTGCATCAGTTGGAAAGGCAAATGCACCCATAGGTGCCTGATGGGTGGGAGCTAAAAGCTCCAAGTCATCTTGGATGAACCACAGGAAGAATCAAAGGTGTATCTTGTACCTGCTGATGGTGGTCAACAAAGGTGGGCGAGGTTCGTCCCTCAATTGTAACCAAGGAAGTGAGGTCATGGAGGTTGGACCTGATTGGCTGGTCCAGTCCTGTTGTGATGACCTCCCTTTGACAGCTATGTGTCATGTCATGGGCGTATGATGTCATGACCCCCCCTTCGGCTATGTGGAGCCACGAACGGCAGAGATGTGCGGTCCGCGGAGGAGCAAGAAGAAAGCCCATGACAGGAAGCAAAAGGTGACCCCCAAAAGCGAATGTCTTGGCATGAACAGGTGAGCCGTCGACAGGCGAACGAGGAAGGCACGCGGCGGCGGTGAGCCACACAATGAGCAAAAGCAAGAGAAGAACAATGGACTGCAAGTTCATTGAAATCAGATAAGTGTTGTTGAGCACAAAGGCTGACAACGTGTGGCCCAAAAGAAGTACTGCAGGCGCGAAAGCGGGGGCAGTAAATGGCAGGGCAGTGGTGCGCACCATCTGCATTGCAAGGGTGGGCAGGGTGGGTAACAAATTGCTCAGAAGCAGATTGCAAAGAACAACCACTGTGTTGTTTGGGTTGTTCGATGACAATTTCAAGTGCGATTTCAAGTTCAAAGTCCGCGGTGAAGCTGAATGGTTTGCTTCAAAAGTGAGGACAACGGCCTCAATTTGTGTCATGCGTAGCTCGGAGGTGCAATCCAAGTCGCATTCCGTAAGGTGGCAGAGTTGTACACCCTGAGTGGGATGTTCAACTTGGCCGAGGGGAGAGCTGGTGTTGCGAAGGTGACCTCTTGAGGGCATCTCGGAGACAACAGGCATGGTCCCCCCTTGAGCTGGGTGAGAGTCCTGGTGTGAGTTTTGTACACTCAGAACAGGTTCACAAGAAGGCTCTGTTAGGCTTACCGCATAACAATTGGCAGTTTTGGTCAGCGGTGCTGCTGGCAGAGGCTGCCGCACCTGTGACCAGATTTTGCGTCGGTCGTAATCTATCAGGGGCTTGAAGCGGCCCAGCAGATCTTGACCAATGAGGAGCGGGACTGATTCCACAGCAGACACGTACACAGGGTGGACCAATTTGTGTGGTCCAATCGTCCAGTGTAACGTTGCCATGGAGTCCAGATGGGTGTTAGTCAGTGCAAACGCACCGATCTCCAATGAGCAGTGGTTGAGGCGGAGCATCCGGCCACTGTTCTTCAGCATGGCTTGAAGTTGGTTGAAGAGCGTGTTGGACATTACTGTAATGTCAGCGCCAGGATCAACCAAAGCGTCATAGTCTAATGTTTGTTCAAGTGTCGTCCTCAAATAGAACTTACGCGATGCACCTTTAATCTTGAGGTTACCTAAGAGCTGTTTGAATGGTTGATTCGACTCGGTAACAGGTGCACTGGCAGAAGGCAAAGAAGGTGCTGGATCCAGTTGGACTGAAAGAACGGTGTTGTCCGACACCTCTGGCTCATTGATGGCTGTCGGCTGACTGTCGTTGGACAATTTGCGCAGTCCATCAAGAACTTTTGTCCAGATGTTGCTGTCAATTGAGGAGTCACCTGACGTGGATGGGGGCTCCTGAGGACTATTTGTGCGGGGAGGTTTCTTTTTGCGAGGTTTTGTTTTCGCAAAGGGTTTCTCCCGTTCACAACCACGGCTGGAGCTATGACTCAACCGCGCAGGTGCACTGCGGCCGTACTGGTGCTTCTGATGAGAACCATTTTGAGGCCGTTGTGCAGGATTTGATGGGGAAGCGGCGATGTCATCGTCGCTTTGCTGTGATTCGGACTGTCGTTCGACTTCGTCTGAATCACCTGCAACATGGTAAACAGAGGATTCCACTGATTTAGCAGCGTTTTCGCGTAAAAACACAAAGGCCTTGGATGCAAGTTCACGTAGCTCTAGACTACTTAGCGTGCGAGGACAAGTTGTCACACCCAAGAGGCGGCTTGTGTTTGGGTGGAGGTTGTTCAGAAAGAGTGTTTTGAATTCTACCTGTTCTTCCATGTTGGGTTCGTTACGATGCCCAAAGTATGCCTTGCGCAGGCGACTATAATACAGGCTGGGTGATTCCTTTCGGCCTTGTTTTACTGACCAGGCAGCAAGAAAGCTCATTGCTGATACTGGGCCATCAAATTCACGAGACAATGCGTGACACAGTGCTCGATAATCATTCAAGATGTGGATCGGCTGGCGGTCGATCCAATCACTTACTTCTCGAGTGGACGTCAATTTCATGAGGTAAATCTTGTCTTCCGTTGTTGCCTGTGGGAATCTCCTCAAATGAAAATCAAGGTCTTTGAGGTACACAGAAGTGTTATCAGAGCAATCTTGTTTTGGCTGAAATTTCTGAATGTGCTTGGCAATCGTGTCTAACTCTTTTGTAGACATGCCTGGTTGCGCCACATGATGAGGTGAAGAAGCATCTGCTTGTTGAGCAGGAGAAGTAAGGTTGGCAGCAACTGGAGACGCACAAGAAGGCGTGGCGCCTAGCGGGGGTGCCGAAACAAGAAGTGTGCTTCTTGGTGGAAGCACAGAGACAGGTGAGCTTGCTCCTCTCAGTGACACTGCAGAGGGAGGGGGCCCCCGTGTGTGTTGAGCGGCAATTGGAGAAGTGCTTGCCATGGAGCGAGTGGGAACCGGAAGTGGCACAGGTGGCTGAGAAACAGGTCCAAGATTTGCAGAGGAAGTCTGCAGCACATCAGACAACGTGGCAGCGTCTGAAAAAGGAACAGGTGCGTGCACCACAAGTGGATCAAAATGCAAAGGAGAGTTCACCTGAGACAGGTCCTGAACGGGGACCTCCAAAGCAGTGGTTTGGGACGGTGTCAATGGACACCTGTTGTTACCTTGTGGGACTTGCTGCAATTTCGATTCAGCCTGGGATGACTCGTCATCCCGGCCAGTGTTGAAGGATGGATGCTGCAATCGCCGGAGTTTTTCTTCCATTGCCATCAACTGAGATTTCAAGCGAAACGTCTGCCTTTTTCCTTCAATGCGTTCATTTTTCAAAAGTCTAATCTTTTGAGTTAATTCCGCAATTTCATCATTCGCGAGAGCTAGCAAGTACTTATCAAATTCACGATCAGTTTGGAGATCAATCCAATGGGCTTCAGTGTGCTGATTTGATAGTTCTGCAATGCATTCTTTTAGCTCACGAATTTCAGATGTGGCATTATGCCAATTTTGTTCATGCGTGCGGGCAGTTTGTGTACTCACTTTAAGTTCCTGTGTCAATTTTGTAACTTGGTTTCCCAAGTTCACGCGGTCAGATTCATGCAACCATGCTTCCAACTCTGTTAGCTTGCTGCTAACTTGGGCGTGAATTTGCTGTTCTGCTGTCAGAACGCTTTTCACTTGTTCGAGTTCATGGTCACTCAATTTCCACCTAGCCACTAAATTCACCATTAGTCGGCTGAGGATTTGTGCCATATCTTCGTGGGTTAACGACCCTTGTTGAGCGTCGCAAACGAGTTGCGCAATGTTGGTGTCAAGAATCTCTGCGCTAGCGCTGGCTGTCGCGTTGGCATAGCCTGGAATGAGATTGTTAGTCACGGTCGCAAGGGCATTTTGCAAAGCATCCATGGTTAAAAGTAGCGTTATGATATCAAAGATATGTGTAAGCTCACTTCACTCAATTTGGAAGGACTAATTGTTAGCCAATTAGACAATGCTGAAAATGCTTAAAGATTAGCTTTTTAGGCTCAATTACTTGATTCAAAATGTTTTACCAAAATTATTAAGGCACAGATTAAAGGATGGTATCCAAATATGTTACCAATTATTTTAAATGGCAATGCATTAAATAATTGAGGACCCTCAACAAAGTATTGTGTTAAGCAATTTAGTCTGCGAAATTACTATTAACCACAGCATACATTTGAGGTTACAGGTTTTAGGAAACAAAAGTCTACTAAGGACAGTCACATTAAATTAAAATTACATTTAATTCAATAGAGGTTTCCAAAAGTGCCTAAAAATTGGGTAAACACTTTTACTACAACGAGAAAAGCTATACACTACTAGTTGAGTGTTGCTTTTAATTAAAACAAAATTAAGTACTTGAAAACGGTAGTTAATTATTTAAACAAACTCTTTGGTTAGTCAATAATTAAAGTTATCAAGCGTTTTAATTTTGTTGGCAAAAGTTCCTCGACTGCGGTACCGTGAATAGCCACAGGAGGACGCCGTCGGCGTTTCAAACGCAACGAGGCTCCTGTGTGTAGTATAGAGTCGTACTTTTGTTCGATCAATAAAGTTTTATGACTTTACCGCATAGACAAAACAACTCCGTCGCTCGTAAGTGACACAGAATGTGTCTTAAAACGAGTGTTTAAATACCTTGCACAAGTTTTAAAATCGTAGCACTTGGCAAGCAAAGTTGTTAGCAAGACGCCGCTAACGTAAACTTTGTCAATGAGTGGCACGTCACCGGAAGTTGCGCGTGCGTGTGTCGCCAGCTGTCAATCTGTCAAACACGTTAAATTCACTCCTTACGGATAATCGCGCGTGTTGTTATGCGCGGCACTGACGCCGAATTATCAAGAAGACACTAATAATTATAATTTAAATAAATCAAGGAGCGGAAACCACGGAAACGTTTTAATTCCCACGGGTTTATATCGCGATACTAAGGACTCGCGTCGAGGGGAAAGAGAAAACTACTACTTCCTGTAAGACGGTGTTAATTCATTAAACACGACGGAATTAATGAAGATTAAAAAGTGCAAAACGTACAAAAATATTAACCCTAAACTCAATGTTAACACTTGGTGAAACAGGAGTAGGAAAAATATTATAATGTAACGTTTAAGAGTGGCGAAGACACGTGATGTTAAATTGTCTTAAATCCAGTAAGAATCATAGATTAGGACGGTACAGTAGTAATTTAAATCCCTCGATTAGTTTCAAATCACGGTAACTTAATTATTTAAATTATAAAGTGCTTTGAATGCGATGTTGAAGAAGGCAGACAGTAGGCTCACGGGGGGGAGAGGGGGGCTGCGATGTGTCCCTCTTCACACGTCAGTTGCTAGAAAGCAGGAGTCAACTATACTAGCTGTAGTTTGGCGGCTGGCCGTGTAGCAATATGAGTATTAAGCAAACAGTACACTTTAGTGTTAATCAGATGGAAATCTAATTTCAACAATTTAAGCGAACTGTATAACTAGTTATTCAGTGCTACAATTTGGCAGAGACTGGGCTCTCAGTGGGGGGTCACGTGGAGAGACGTGATCCTCTTGGAGCCACAGTCAAATGAGGAGCGACTTGGAAGTCTGGCCGTTGGGCCCGCCCCTCAAATTAGTTTATTGGTCGACTGGTTTCAAGGGGTGGTTACCTGAATCCCAGTTAAGTTAAGGATACGCCTCCAAAGATGGCGGATCTTAACACGTGTGTTTTACACAAAAGCCTAGCAGTTTTAGCACCATGTGCCTTACGCTAAACCCGACAAAAGGGAGTCAACTTAACACCTTGAGAAGTGTGCTGTGACTCAAATGGTGGTCTGAATGCAGAATTTCGTGCACTAGACTATTTCCTCAGCCTAAAGGCTTGTAACGTAATCAGGTAGCTAAGCTGATTGCGCCACGTGAGGTTTGGAATATATTTTTAACCCAATCAGAATTCGTGACGAGTTAGAAAAAACATTCCCAGGCCTAAAAAGTTTTGCATGCAATAGAAAAAATGTGATCGTTACTCTTCCACTTTTGTGTGTGTAACATTCACATAGTCGACAAATTCATTCTCTTCTCAATAACTAGTCGTTAGACTGTTATTTAGCGCTTCAAATACACTGCTTTTATACAGCGGATTGGCTCTGGCATAAAGTTGTAGTTAGGTTGCTATGGAAACGAGCTGAAATTTTCCCAGAAGAACACGCTGCACTAAGCTGTTTTTGGATTGTTACATGTGTGTGTTTCACAAAATATGTAACATAAATTGGCCTCACCAAAGGGGCACCATTATGTAAGGGAAATCGGTCCAATTAATTATTAAATCAATAATTGTTAATTATTAAATTAATAATCAATTGGCTCATTAATTGAAGGAGACTCAAACTTAATATTTAAATTAAGTTGAGCTTGCCTGCGGAGCACCACATCTCTTTTTTGATAATTTTATCAGGATAACAGATGAGAACCTCGTTGAATCAGTCATTAAAATGAAGGTTGTGCCCTTACTACAATTTTGTGAGTTCTTTGTTCAGCTTAGAGGTCACTATAAATTGATGAAACACACACACAGTAAACCAGGGGTTGAGTTTTGTGCACGTTTATTCTCTAACCTAGGTGGGATAATCTACTTAGAATTTCAAGAAGCAAAACTAACTACTATGATAGGAAATGAAACGAGAACTAAAATAATAAAAAAAATAATCAAAGGAGAAGAAAAGAAGAAAAGAGAAACGGTCTTAACCAAGGTGATAGACTTCTTAAATCAAACCAACATGGGACCCACAATCAACCTAGTTTGCACCAATTTGTACTAGGGCAAAGGCCTGCAAAGTTGCACTTACAGATGGGGTTGGTCTGAGAAGCAGGACCCTGGATGGAGACTCGCCAAGCTCGTTTGAAGAAGGGATGAAGAAGGTTCAGTTCAGGAGAGGGAGAGACAGGTCGTCCGGCTGGCCAACTGAGCGTCACGGGGTCAACCTGCTGGCTGGGACGGGCCCTTTTTGGTTTGAGGCCTAGTGTGCCTGGAAAGGCACCATCCGTTTGAGCCTTGTGCAGGGACCAAAAGCAGCGTGTTTCGCTGCGCCTGTCGCTACACGCGATGGCTTCTGTGCGTTGCCGTGTGCTGGAGGTTAAGCTAGCTGGGCTAGCCCTTTGTCTGGCAGCCGCGCCGATGGAGACCAGGAAGGAGCCAAGGAGCAGCGAAGAAGCGGGAGCCAAAGAGCAGCGGAGAAGAGCAGCGGAAGAGAGAGAGCAGCTCGCAGGGAGCGTGCTTTTAAATTGGGAAGGCGGCGGCCTCCACACCAGGGGGGCCGGTTGAGACCACAGTGGAAAGTTACCAGCTGGGGGAGGTTTTTGGTTGACTAATCAGATTGAATCTGGATCCCATGTGTGTTAAGATTCTAAGGTCAGAATTCAACCAATGCAACACGTACAATTGAATACCTCAAATAAAATGTTACCTAGCTTACACTGTTAAAACGTGCATACACATGAAAGTTTAGTGGAGAATCTGCCACTGCAATGGAACATTTTCATGACATTTCATGGAGTCAACATTTCACAAATGGCAAACATAACATTTCATAATTCATTGTTCTGTTGCAAAATAAGAAAGTCAAGTTTCTAAGAAGGCTTTTACTGTCCTGATTTGTGTGTGTGTGCGCGTGCGCGTGTCAGTCAGAGCATGTGTGGCTGCTTGTGGGGGATGTTCTTGTGTCTTCCCACCCCCCACAGTGGCATGTTCAGGCCACAGGAGCTCAATTCCTTTGGAACTGAGGTTGCAAAAAGTTACAACCGGCCGATAATCGTTACACGCAAAATGTGTTTCCATTACACTTTTGCGAAATACTTCTTTTTCGATACGTCTCAAAAACCACCTCATGTGAGCGCAAATTTTTTTTTGTGATATTTAAGAGTTTTTTCGCAAATCCGGTGTTTCCATTACCAGCTTACTTTTGCGAAACATGCCTTTTGCGCAAAACTGAGGGTAATGGAAACGCACCTATTGTTATCTAAAACCAAGTTTGTGTATAATATGTGGTGTGCGGTGAACTACAATTGTCAACGTTGTGACAAGAAGTAGATGTATGCCCTGCTCGCTAATGGCTAACATGACTAGCAAAATAGATTGATCACAAAGAGTACATAACCAATACATGTCTGAAATTCCTGAAGATGTTTTAAAGTTGAACTTTTGTTTTGCGTTGATCAAGCTAATAGAGCTGAACTGATTGAATAACAATATGGATAGATATCTAGTCTTTAACAGACACAACAATACTTTGAGTTTGAGGATGTGGTTGTTTTGAGGTATGCATCACTTTACTATGTCGTGGTTGTTGTCTTGCAGGAAAGCCTGGAATACATTTTCCTCATCATCTTCTCTGTAGAATGTTTCCTGAAGATAATTGCCTATGGATTTCTTTTTCATGCAGATGCTTATTTAAGAAACTGCTGGAATATTTTAGACTTTGTTTGTGTATCAGTTGGGTAAGTTGGTATTTTTCCTGGGTCTACTTACATCAATCTGAATAGAATCTTATGGATTTTTATATTTTTAAAATGTTCTTCCAATGTTGATTATTTTGTTTGAAAACTGTGATGTAGAATATAACTTAATTAGGAGAATTGTGCTTTTTATTTAGAAGGCTTTCACTGCATAGTTTTTAGTGTATCAAAATTATTCCTTGACATTCCAATTGTTAACACGGTATAAATGTATTTCACCTCACATTTGTTGCTATTTCAGACTCTTTACTGTGGCTGTGGATGCTATAAATCATATCAGTGGAGTGGAGCCTGTAGTGGGAGAAAAAGGTGGTGGTTTTGATATGAAAGCTCTGAGGGCTTTTAGAGTCCTTCGACCACTTAGGCTTGTGTCTGGAGTCCCAAGTAAGCTAACACACTGTCAGAACAGATTGTTTTTGCAGTCACAATACCACCAGAAAACGTTTTTTTCAATACCACCAGAAAACAAGATTTTTAACCAACACATCTGAAACGTGAAATTCCTTTAAGCAGCGTACTTATCAGGTCCAATTCTTGGTTTTCTTGACGATGGCATATAGTGGAGCAGTAGTTGAATTTATATACAGTGGTCCCTCGCTACTTCACGGTTCACTTATTGCGGATTCACTATATCACGCCATTGTATTCTGGTCCAAAATTCATACATTACGGGGTTTATCTTGGGTTGTACCTCACTATTTCGTGGGTTTTTCAGAGATTATGCACTACATGAGTGAGTAATCCAATTATATTAAATAGGTGTGAATAATGTAATTTGTGTGTAGTTTGGCATAAGTGGTTTGATGCTTCTAGTGTCCAAAGTTTTTTTGTTTTTTTTTTATTTATTTTCTTCGTTTCCTTTTTTACTTGCCACAAGGTTTTCTGTACACGATTCTTAAGAAATTAGCTAAAGACCAAACTCACCCACTAATCCCACACCTTGCACAGCCCTAAAGATAAAAGTGTTATAGAAAATGGATTGATGACTTTTTGTCTGTACAGCAAAATTAGTTGATTGTAAAATGCATTTTGTTCCTCAGGCCTGCAAGTGGTCATGAACTCCATCCTGAAGTCCATGCTGCCCTTGTTTCACATAACCCTACTGGTCTTTTTCATGGTTACCATCTACTCTATAATGGCTCTTGAGCTATTCAAATGTAAAATGCACAAAACCTGCTACTACACAGGAACTGGTATGTTGTGTTGTTGTTGTTGTTTTTTTTTGTTTGATTTTACATTGCGAACATAGAAAAAAAAAACTACCTGTGACAACAGAGCTTTTGAATGTGCATAACATGCATATACTGTACTTAGCTGTATAGGTATGCTCGGACTATTGCTTTTATAAAGGAAATGATAATGTATAGAATGCCAGCTACTTTGACAAAGCGTTTATTACAAATGAAAGTACTGACCTACAGTAAATCCTACTCTCTTATCTATACTCAGACATCATTGCTACAGTGGAGAATGAAAAGCCTGCCCCATGTGCCCAAGCAGGGAATGGCCGTCGTTGCTCCATCAATGGGACAGAGTGTCGAGACGGCTGGCCTGGCCCAAACCATGGCATCACTCACTTTGACAACTTGGGATTTTCCATGCTGACTGTGTACCAATGTATCACTACGCAGGGGTGGACTGATGTCCTATACTGGGTAACATATTATGGCCTTAAAGAAGACTAGTCTGATGTTGTAGTGTGTATACTCTGTTCCATTTTTGTCTCAAATATGACACAAAGCAGGGATATGTAACATAAACACCAATAAACAGGTGAATGATGCGACTGGTATGGAATGGCCCTGGATCTTTTTCACCACACTCATCCTGGTCGGTTCTTACTTTGTGCTAAATTTGGTCCTTGGTGTACTTAGCGGGTAGGAACACATTTTTTACCCATTAAGTTTTTTAATTATTGAACAGTAATTTAGTATGTAATGATTTGTCTGGTCTTCTTTATCACTATAGTGAGTTCACCAAGGAACGAGAGAAGGCCAAGTCCCGAGGTGAGTTTCAGAAGCTGAGGGAGACCCAGCAGCTGGATGAGGACCTTAAAGGTTATATGGAGTGGATCACCCAGGCTGAAGTCATGGATAATGACCATGAAGGACAGTGTAAGGCCCACAAAACAAAGCCCAATAATTGAATACTGTAAATAAACATATAATGAACATATACCAAACTTCAAAATAAAATAAAACACCAGTTTTGGGCAAACTACTTTGAAAATTTGTAGTGAGCTAAACTACAATTTTGTACTACATTAAAGCCGCATTGCATATAGCTTCTTCGGAGTTGTTGCTTTGATATGACGAAGTCCAGGGATCGATAAATAAAATTTGGAGGCAAGGCAATTCTGGTTGGCAAGGGAATTCTCAGGGCAAAGTATTTTGTACATTTAAGCTGCATTGAATATATTTGGTTTGTGAATGTATCCATTTACAAATACAAAAACAATAAAAAAATATATATATACAAATACATATATAGTATATTTTACACTCAGAAAGGAAGTTAATAGCACTTGATTAAATTGAGGCCATACCTAGTGGTCACAGTAACTAACTACACTAACTGTATGCATTATGCTATTCAGGTTTGCTCCCCGCTGAAAATGGAGGATCAGAGGCAGGAAGTGTCGGTAAAATGGATACAATGCAGTTGATAATGTATTACTAGTAAGTTTTGTTTTGATTTTAATTCCCATCAGTGGCGGCTGGTGGGCTTTTCTCCAGGATAAGCACCATATATATATATATATATATATATATATATATATATATATATATATATACATGTATATGTATATTGTGTATATACATTACAGGCCAAAAGGTTGGACACCCCTTCTCATGCAATGCATTTTTATTTTTTTTTCATGACTATTGACATTGTACATTCTCACTGAAGGCATCAAAACTATGAATGAACACGTGGACCAAGCAATGTAAACCTGTTAAAACGTATGACTTAATAAAATGTGTCTATTTCATGCTAAACAAGAGTCATACTGAGACGATACATTACCAGTATTTTCATCATCCATAAATCAATTACATGTATACCTGTTCTTATACAAGTGGGCTCACCCAGCCTGTGAAGCCTACTGTGCATGTCACACCTTTATCAGGTGGAATGGCTCAGTGGTAGATTGGTCCTCTCCATCGATCCTCACCCCTGTGACCATGTTGAAGTGTTCTTGAGCAAGATAGTGAACCTTGATTTTCTCCCAGTGGCCCTGGCAGCAGCAGGCCACTGGTGTGCGTGAATGTGTGTGTGAATGGGTAAATTTGAGGCATTTGGACACCATATGGTGTAGATCGGGGTGTCAAACTCATATTAGCTCAGGGGCCGCATGGAGGAAAATATATTACCAAGTGGGCCGGATCGGTAAAATAAATTTTGCCGTCAATTATACGCAGATTTTCGCTATTTGTGGGCTCGCCCTAAATTATGGAGCTCAACTGTAATCATACTGTTCCAAAACATAACATGAATGCAAATGTAACGCGGCAACACTTTGACGGTATGTGTTCTGGACGTGTTAAATCTACCTTTTTTGCATATATATTGTTCCCAGAATGCATTGTGTGGCACAGTTAACGCATTCACTCGCCATTTTCACTGAAGCAACCCCCTTTGCTCCCGGCTGTTTTCCTGGATTTTGACTGATTTTTGCAAGGCCCACAGAATATTGTGTTCTATTGTTATAAAAACATGGAACCTACCAAAAGAATGATTAGCATCTCTTATTTCATCAGGAAAAAAAAAGTACATTTTTATCTGTTTACTTTTTGCAGCAATTAGCATTACAATATAGCTAAGTTTTATCATGATTCACAAATCTGTTTAAAACTGTGGGGGAAACAGGGACCTTGTTGAACTCTTATACTCCGCTGCCACCTGCTGGTCGTTTTTGTAATAACTACCATTGCTTCAACAGTTCTCTTAAGTTCAGAGGCTGCATCAAAGCCTTTTCTGTATGCTCAAGCAAACAAACAAAAACCGTCTAAATACATCATTGGAACACTTAATATTTAAAATAGAACGTATTTATAGTTTTTGGGGAGCAAATGACTTAATATTATAAGGATGTTAATCCTTGTCATATCTATAGTGTTACTAGTAATTAATTTGTCATATTTAACATGTTTATGTCGGTCTATGATTTAAAAAATAAATAAATAAATAAATACATAAATAAATAAATAAACAAACAAACCGTAACTTTAAGCTGTGTGTAAAATAATGACACCCAGGACGATTCTCCGTACAAGCTGCATTGCTCATCTGAGGACTGCTTGTGAAATTATAAATTTATGTTTTGATTGTGGCCAGCTGATTAATTGGTCTGACATTACAAATAATTTTTTACTTTACAAAATCATCTCGCGGGCCGGGCGAAACCCCATTGCGGGCCTGATCCGGCCCGCGGGCCGTATGTTTGACACCACTGGTATAGATAAAAGCGCTATATAAAGCAGTCTAGTTACCATTTTAATGAGTCTATGAGAAAACGTCTTACTGGCCAAAATTGGAAGTGCATAAATACATTTTACTCATTAACAGTATGCTATTTTAACCCTTAATATAACCATATATTTTAAAGTATTCTTGGTATATTTCATTTTTAATTTAAATTTTATTTTATTCACTCAGCTGAGTGGTATGGGGGTGCCCTGGCACTGTCTTATTAGGGTTGCCAACTGTCCTGATTACCCGGGATGCCCCATATTTGGGCTAAATTGTTATGTCCCGTATGGGACCTCAAAAGTACCGTAAAATAATTCTCACAAAATGCAGCAAACGGCATTTTTGCCATTTTTGGACCACGGCTGCTCCCGTAGGTTGACAAGTGACAAGGAAGTTGCTTGTAGCAAATAAAATGAGTCGCTGGGTGTGACGTTATGTCGAGATCTTGCAAGGTAAGAGTGGCAACTAGAGAGCGAGAGAGGCACTTCCTGGTTTCGTCACAGCTTTATGTCGCCTCCACTCTAAATGCCGATCTTAATACGTCGGCTGCGAACGTATCAGCAGGAGCGATACAAGATGTATTCTCGTACTCTTTAAGAACAAATACTGCGAGAATTTAGCTTGCTGGCAAGTTTCGCAATTAGCGCTCAACACAGCAAACCACACTCTGCAGGTCCTAGATCAGCTAAAACGGCAATGTCACTAAGCACGGCACCTGTCAGCCAATCACAGGCATCAGGCATCGTCACGTGCATTTGTTGTAGCGGTTTATACTGCACAAGTGGCTTAAAAGTAATAATAATAATAATAATAATCATAATAATCATAATAATAATAGTAATAATAATAATAATAATAATAATAATAATAATAATAATAATGTCTAGTGTTGTCCGGTCGGTTAGGATGAGAGAATGGATAAACCTGTAAGAAAGAAGAGACTGTGCTGTTACACCAAGTATCCTTGGAAAAAGTAAATTTGGTGAGTCATGCTCCTCTTTTTCATTTGATTATTTTTTTTTTTGCCCGTTTTTTTTTAAGGAAAGAGACAAATTGTGGTTTCTTTGAGGTTTTGTATGAGGTTACATAATGATGGCCTGCAGTAAGGATTAAAGGGAATGTACAAACTTTGTGCATTTCGAATCTAATCAGAATATAAACTGATTTGAGCTGTCCCTTATTTCGGGATGAGAAAGTTGGCAACCCTACTATCTATTGAGCAGCCGCCACTGATTTCATACCTGATTTATTTATTTATTTTTTATTTTTTTAACTCATTTACATTACAATTAAGTAAGAATTTCTCTAAATACGGTCTCTTTCTCCTTCCCATTTGCACAGTAAACTGGCTCGCAAGTGGAATCGCTGGTTACGCCGTAAATGCCGGGTGTACGTGAAGTCCAAACTTTTCTACTGGTGGGTGATTATGCTCGTCTTCTTTAATACGCTAGCTATTGCAACAGAACATCATAAGCAGTCTGAAAGGCTCTCAAACTGGCAAGGTAAGACCGCTACTTCCCAAATATTTCTGTATGCAGACAATGTGACAATGCAGACAATGTGTTTTTTCCAAAAAATAAATGTTTTTATTGTTGATTTAGATTAGATTAATTTAAACTATGGATTTTAGCCCAAATATCTAATTGATTAACTCTTGTCATTCTTGTCTTGTAATTTTTTCCCCCTTGGGCATTGCCCGATACTGTGGGCTGAAATGACATCCACAATGATCAGACAACGCCAACAATCTACTGCTGGCCATGTTTTCCCTGGAGATGTTTATGAAGATGTACGCTCTTGGCTTGTCTTCATACTTCATGTCACTCTTCAATCGCTTTGACTGCTTTGTCGTGACCACTGGCATTATGGAGCTCATCCTCGTACAAATGAACATTATGTCAGTCATGGGCATCTCAGTGTTGCGCTGCATACGTCTACTACGCTTGCTCAAAGTCACCAGGTAAATTATGTACAGTACTTGCGATTAAGTCATTTTCACTTCACACTTTCACTTCACTGAAGTTATTTCACATTTTCCACATTCCATTAACCTTGCAATAGCCACTCCACAGTAATTTCGTCGGGAAAAGGTGGGATATTCTGGACAATAATTCGAGCTGATTGGACGATGCGACATTCTACACCAGGGGTGTCCAAACCTTTTCACTTTTCATTTGAGGGCCACATACAGAAAATCAGCAGGACGCAAGGGCCACATAATGTTATGAAGAGAAATTGTGTTTAGTCCGAAAAATTGTGCAAATAAAATTTATTTGTGCTTTTGCATATTTAGAAAAATGCTACAGTATATAAACCAATTTATTTGTAATACGGCAGTAGGGTTATTATAGTTTTGGAATTTTTCATTTTAGTTAGGTTTTTTTTTTAAATTCGTTTTCAGGGTGGTTCTGGGTTTTTATTAGTTTAGTTCTTTCAAAAATGCTTAGTTTTAGTTTAGTTTGTTAGTTTCAGTATTAGTGTTAGTTTCTTTTCTTTTTTTCTTTTTTTTATGTGTATTACTTGTGCGCAATATTTAAAAAAACACCATGGGAACAACGTCATCTGAAGGTGCTTTTCTATTGGCTGCTGCTAGATGACGTCACTTCTTTGTGACATACTTTCAAACATCATTATTCTGGTTTATATCAAAATAAATCTACTAAAAGTCACATTTAAAATTATCCCCAAAGGCTCATGCATTAAATTAATTATCAAAGACTAAAACGAATGACATGTTTGCTATAATTATAGTTAGTTTTAGTTTTGTAAACATAAAATGTAATTTCAGTTAGTTTTCGTTTTTTAAAAAGCATTTTCGCTTGTATTTTATTTCGGTAACAATATTGGGTTTTTTTTTTATTTTAGTTTTAGTTTTTTCATTAGTTTTAGTTAACTAAAATAACCTTCAATGGCACCTGTTTTTCAATACCCTCCCTTCTTATTTTGACTATCTCCAAACATTTTTGTTTTGTTTATTTTATTTGAACGGAGTTAAATGCCATTTTTAGCATACGGCGCGGGCCCCTGAAAAATGGACGGCGGGCTGCAAATGGCCCCCGGGCCGTAGTTTGGACACCCCTGTTCTACACGTTTGTTTTAACCAACCATGGCCACGGGTGAACATTTCAAAATGTCACCTCCGTTCATGTCGAAGGGGGGGAGGGAAGCACAAACAGCTTACCAGCTAAAAATGCACGAAGTGCCCCTCGCTGTTCAACATTCAGTAAGGAAACGGTGAGTAATTCTGCGAGAACAGAATTAATTGCAGCGTCCATTCGTCCATTTTAGGTTTGTTTGTTAGCTCCGGCGTCTGCGCCGGTTTCATGGTTTTGTCACATGTGCATATCCCGCCCCCAAACACAATGTCGCTCTGTGGTTGGTCTGAACCAGCTATCTGCGGGAGCGGTACAAGATGTATTCTCCGGAATTTGTGAACTCACAAATACCGCAAAGATTCATCTTGCAAGAGCAAGGTTAACATTCCAGTACTACTCTTCAAGTTTTTAGATGATTGCAAAGGCATTAGTCCTTTTGGACATGCACATGATAGCTCAGTGGACGAGTGGTAGAGTGTCTGCCCTGAGACTGGGAGGTTGTGGGTTAAATCCTTGGTTGGGTCATACTGAAGACTATAAAAAATGGTCTCCCTGCTTGGAACTTGGTGTTATGGGTTGTCATTGGGGGGTTAGATATGATCCCTGAACGGAACCCTTGCTGCTGCTCCCCCCCTCAGTGAATGGGTCAAATGCGGAGAATGAATTTCATCCCACTTACACGGGTGTGACAATCAGTGGTAGTTTAAGTGACAGCAAAGTCATTTACTTGTAGTCAATTTAATTTGTGTCATGTCAATTAAAATATTTGAATATATTTAATCGTGCTGGTCATAGATTTTTTTAAAATCTAGATTAATATCACTCTAATTTTATAGTTAATCTAGATCAATCTATCTTAAAATGCTTCATTTGACGAATGAATAATATAACTGACTGATGAAAGTACAAGTATTTTACTTTGATGACGACCAATAAAGTTAGGCAAGAATATATAGTACATACAGTCTTAATTAACAATATCAATCAAATATGTCTGACATGGCATAAGGCAATGAAACCAGTGCAGGGCTCGACTGACCAGAAAAAAAAAAAAAAAAAAAACGGACCGGGCATGACTTAACTCGACCCAACTTAACTCCTGACCGTACCTGGCTACCACGCAGCTCTGCCACTGATGTTGACTGGTTCAGATTGCCATCTATATTATAAATAGAATAATAAGTTGCTTCCTTTGAATCACAGGTGGCAAGAACCGGACCTCGAGAGCCGCAGTCCTGCAGGTTTTGGATATTTCCCTTCTTCAACACAGCTGATTCATGATCAGCTCATCAGCAAGCTCTGAAGAAGCCTGATAACAAGCCTGTTAATTGGAATCAGCTGCACTTTAGAGTAGTTAAATCTATAAAACCTACAGGACTCCGGCCCTCGAGGACCTCAGTTTGCCACCCCTGCTCTAAATTGTGGGCTGGTCTGTTGGGGTGAAATTGAGGAAAATTAATACAATACAATGAACGTTCTAAGTGACTGCTTCCACCTGAATAACTGTGTTGTTGATCTGTGCTTGCATTCTTTAGATACTGGACCTCGCTCAGTAATCTGGTGGCTTCCCTCTTGAACTCAGTCCGTTCCATTGCCTGCTTGCTGCTACTGCTCTTCCTCTTTATTGTCATCTTCTCCCTGCTGGGTATGCAGGTGTTTGGAGGAAAGTTCAACTTTTCGGACCAACCTAAACCGCGCAGCACTTTTGACAGCTTCCCTCAAGCCCTGATAACTGTTTTCCAGGTACAGGAAGAATAGGTTATTTTCCATTTTTGCACTTAGCTTTTTGTAGGCTTTATGAGTGAGCATGCAGCATTTACAAACAACACGTCCTGTCTGTCATATGAAATGAGTTGCGTTCTGGCAGTGCAAAATAATTATCCACTTAAAACTACCAATTATCAGACATGCCCTTCACTTCAGATCACAACGCCAAACAGAGCAAAGAGAAAGAATGAAGAGACTTAACAATGGGAGTAATATGGGCTCTCCTCGAGACAGGCGAACAGACTGTTACAATAGTCCAACCGTGAAGAAATAAACACATGGATAATTGACTCCAACTCATCCTGTGAAACCATCTGTCTCAGTTCAGAGATGTTCCGCAGCTGAAAAAAACAGTTACTAATTAATTTATTAAAGGTGTATTCAAGGATCTTTTGTCGCTGCGTCTTCCAGGTGGATCATCTTAACGATTGTTTCTCAATCCCGTAACGACGTCGTAAACAACCAGGACCAATAAATAATAATCACAGAATTATCACGAATTTAATCCATACTTCAAACATCCAAGATGTAGGGGAAGCAGCTAGTGTAAATAAATTCGATTCCCAGTCCTTCTTGTACAGTATGTGAAGCGAATGCAAAGGTTTCTGTATGAGAAAAAAAAGACAAAAAAAAAACAGCCCTCCCAATGAGCCGTATATTTGTTTTGACTGCCAACAACATAGATTCATGAATGAGTCATGTATCCGACTATCAGAGTCAGCTAGCTAGTTAGCATGCCTAAGCAATGCTGAGTGAGTGATTACGCTAATTTTAATGGTTAGAACAAAGCACCGGATAAACGATAGAAGGGTTGCTTTTCGATAAATGTAAGATATAACTAAAATAGAAAACTACGAGAAAAAAAAAGAAGAAGAAAAAAAGCAGTATTTACATCGATGATGTACTGTGTGAGCCCGGAAAAGTCAGACGGACATTGTCACACCTTTTTTATTTTTTTTATTTTTTTTTTAACATTTTAATTGTACAGAACATAATCCATCGGAGGCATTCATTGCACACAAAACAGTTGACAAGCAATGATTTTTAAAGGGCAAGGCAACCCAAAATGTTCTTGACAATAATAGTTCTATAAGCAGCCCCACCAGTGTAAACACGGCATTCTGATTAATTTTGTGTTCATTGTATATGAATTAAGCATCAAAAGCCACCAGTTTTTTACCCATTTCAAGGCGGCCATTTTGCCACCCGACCGAAAACCGAAAACGACACCCCAACTGCTCAAGGCGGACATTGTCACACCCCCAGTCCCATCTGACCAGTGAACGTTGTCGCAGCGACTTCCAAGCTGACCAATGAAAAGGCTTCTATCATCGGTTGAGGAGGACCCCGCCCACACAAGACAGAAAAAGATTTGCAATCAAAAAACACATTTCAATCAAAAATCAGATCCGCAACCAAAAAACAGATTCTCAACCAAAAAACAGATTTACATCCAAAAGTCAGGCATTGCAAACAAAACCAAAAAATTGCGTGCAAAAGTTTTTATTTTAATACAAATCCATTAATTATTTTAATGTTTTTTTTTGTTTGCTGTTTTTTTTTTTTTAATTTGAAATCCTTTTTTTGTTTGATTGAAATTCTTTTGAGGTTACAAATCCCCTTTTTGTTTAATAGATTTTTTTTTTAAATTGCAAATCCCTTTTTTGTTGAAAATGAAGACCTCCGTGACACTTGTGAGGAATAAACTGTTCAGAAAATGGATGGATGGATGGATGGATGGATGGATGGATGGATGAAAATAAAGACACAAATTTCTCTCCATATGCGTCTCCCTTGTCTCGTCAAGCATTGTTCTGCCCACCTCTATTTGCCTGACTTCCTCGTTAGTCAACCAATCAGCACCCTCTGCCAGTTGTGTCTTGCCCAGCTGGCTCTCGTTGTGTCAATTAGTGTTTGTGTATTTAGTCTCTTGTCTGCCCTCTGTTTGCATCGATTCATTGTTGTTTCCCCTCCCCTACATGCTGCCGTTTTTTGCCTTGTTGCCCCCCCCAATCTTGCATTGCCTTCTGGAGTTCGCTTTTGTTTTGTTTAATTAAATTCCCTTTTTCCTGCCTCCTCGCCCTTCTTCTCTGCATTTGGGTCCACAACCACACTTCAAACTTGACACAGTTGGTTTAAAGAACAAATTTTGTGGACCCCAGAAGTCTTGCAAACAGATGATAGGCCATGTCACTATAGCTACTGCTGGATAAGCAGATAAGGTGGATACTTACCACCGACATAAAGTGACAAGAAAAAAAAAAGGAAGCAATGCTCTGAGATCTTTGAAACAAAATAATTTAAAGCGCACACATCCATCCATCCATCCATTTTCTTGACCGCTTATTCCTCACAAGGGTCGCGGGGGGTGCTGGCGCCTATCTCAGCTGGCTCTGGGCAGTAGGCGGGGGACACCCTGAACTGGTTGCCAACCAATCGCAGGGCACACAGAGACGAACAACCATCCACACTCACACGCACACCTAGGGACAATTCAAAGCACCCAATTAACCTGCCATGCATGTCTTTGGAATGTGGGAGGAGACCGGAGTACCCGGAGAAGACCCACGCGGGCACGGGGAGAACATGCAAACTCCACCCAGGAAGGCCGGAGCCTGGACTCGAACCGGAGTCCTCAGAACTGGGAGGCGGACGGCCCACACATCCTCCCCCTTTTTAATGTTTTAATCAAACTTAAATTCAATAATAATACTTGAATGTAACAATATGTATATTAGTCATTATTAGTGAGTATTTTGTGTGTGTGTTAATGTGTGTTTTGGAGTTTTAGCAGGCAAAAAAAAAAATGGACAATGAACAATTGTGTGTAAAATGAAAATGCATGCAGTTCCATTACTGGAGCGTGCGAGCGTTCTTGTGTCTCAGATTTGGAATGTCGGTTGTGTAAGGCTTGGCTGAGCCCACATAATTTGTTGTCAGCCATCCGGTTAGGATATGGATGAAAAACGGGGGTGAAGTTTGAGGTTACAAAAAGAAAGAAAGAAAGAAAGAAAGAAAGAAAGAAAGAAAGAAAGAAAGAAAGAAAGAAAAGTCTAATAATTTGCAGATGGGCTGGAAGTGCATATGGGTCCTTTGTTCAGAAAATTAATAAGTGGGGGAAGATGGTGTTGTCATGGAGATCGATCCCCGAATACTGATAAGGATCATGGCCTCATGCTACTTGTCGTTTTATTAATTAGTCTGTGATTTCCACCCCAAACTGTGTTTCAGATTCTTACAGGTGAGGATTGGAATGCTGTCATGTATGATGGTATAATGGCATACGGGGGACCCAGCATGCCTGGAATTCTCGTCAGCATCTACTTCATCATCCTGTTTGTCTGTGGAAATTGTATCCTTGAAATTTGCCTACATGTATCTTATACATAACTATACAGCCAGTAGTGAATTTACCATGTTATATTCTTTGACTACAAAATTATTCAGTCATTCTTCTAAATGTCTTTCTGGCCATTGCAGTTGATAATTTGGCAGAGGCTGAGTCTTTAACTTTGGCACAGAAGGAGAAAGCAGAGGATAAGAAGCGAAAGAAAGCTCTCAGGTCAATCTACCATAATGTACGCACAATAACTACAAAAGGGGAACTGTTCTATGCAGTGTTGAGTAACAGCACATCCTTAAATCATGGCTTAAATCATTGCCATGGCCAAAATTACAGTAAGTGCACAAACAAGACCGATGGAAAAATAAATCCTTCATATGTCTCAAAGCTTGACCAATGAGCTACTATTGTAGTATCACAAAGTGGTGTAAAAGCCGTTACTCCCGATATGTTGCTTTGCAAAACCATCCATGTCAAGTCAAGTTTATTTGTATAGCCCTTATCTCAAATAACTCCCAAACAGCTTCACTAGCCCACAGATGACTAAGATTATAAGATTATAGCAATTTACAGTCTTAAATTGAGAAGCATGTTTATGATATATATATATATATATATATATATATATATATATATATATATATAGTTAATATGTCATTACTAATTATTTCTTATAAAGTACAATATTATAGAGTGCTATTATTATTATTATTATTATTATTATTATTATTATTATTATTATTATTATTATTATTATTAAAACATAACATTTTATTTTTGTGGTGACTGGAATGGATTAATGGTATTTCTATTTCATTGGAGAAAATGATTTGAGATACGAATGTTTTGTGTTATGAGCATGGTTATGCAACAAATTGCACTCGCATGCTCAATGCTCAAAGAGTACAGTGCACTCATCGTAATTACAATATATGGCATCTGTCTAAGCTTTACATTGAATACAAAATATGCCATTTGTTGTGATATGAAAAACTAACAATCACATCATTATTCTGATGTATAGAGCCAACTTGCCCAACAAGACTTCTGAGGAAAAAGCTAATCTTGCCAAGAAACTAGCTGAGCAAAGAGCCAAGGGTGTTGAGGGCATCCCCACTACTGCTAAAGTAAAAGATTTTTTTCCTTTATTTTTTATTTATCAAACTTGAAAATCAAATAAATGTATTTCATTGTTTTGTGCATTTAATCAAATTATTAACTTTCAGCTCAAAATTGATGAATTTGAGTCAAATGTGAATGAAATTAAAGACCCCTTCCCTCCAGCTGACTTTCCTGGTAAACACAATACCATGGCTAGCATTTTTCATCATGTCACACAGAGCGGCACATGCTAATCCCTGTCTTCGTGTTGATTAGGTGATGATGAAGAAGAGGACCCTGAGATCCCAGAAAGCCCGAGACCTCGTCCAATGGCTGATCTTCAATTAAAGGAAGAAGCAGTACCAATGCCAGAAGCCAGTTCATTTTTTATCTTTGGACCACAAAACAAGTATGATAGTGTTGATTGTTGTTTTACAAAAATTACTATAAAATATATATAATTTTAGTGGTACTTTAACCTTAGTTTTTGTTTTTGTTTTTTACAATTTACAAGCCATCTTTTTTTCTTTTTTCTTTTTTTTGGCTTAGCCAAAATTGGAGTTACAAGCTTGACTGAAAAAAGCAACAACAACAAAAAGGAGTTTTGCACTCAGTGGTTTTCAGCCGTTTATTGAAGGGGAGGTGCAGACAACCACATAAATACAAAATAAAACCACTCGCAAGAAGCATGGATCAAATTAACATGTGAAAAATGACAAACCAGTGCTGGACTAAGGGCTCCTGATGTCAATCTGTAGGCCATGCCTCACTTCAGAAATTGGTAGGGGTTGTATTACCAAATTATCATCCCTATTTGATATTTTAAAAAATAAAATAAAATAAAAAATACAGTAATACATTAGCTTACTTCGACAGTGGCCAAAGTACCAAATAGCCAAACTGTCCACCACTGGTTTACGTAAAGCATAATGACAGTAATAACTGCTAGTTAAAAGTCCCAACGCAAAGCTAAACAAACATTTGGTAAGCTTTTTGCACTACTATGCAAAGAGGGTTAAAAAGTTTTTAGTCTTTATAAAACATTTTTGGAACAATTTTTTTAATATAAAGTTTGAAATGTGAGGATAAACGGTTTGGATAATGGATGGATGTTTAAATCTTGTGATTTCTACGGAGCCCTTTTGTTTTCAAGACAATGCAACATTTTTTTTTTGTGTCACTTTTAGGGCAGAGATAGGGAACCCTGGTACTCGAGAGCCCGCCTGTTTTTCATGTCTCCCTCCTCCAACATAGCTGACTGATATTATCAGATCATCAGCAAGCTCTGTAAAAGCCTAATAACGATCCTCTTCATCAAACCAGGTGTGTTGGTGGAGGGAGACATGGAAGACAGGCAGGACAGTGACTCGCGAAAACCAGGGTTCCCGACCCCTGATCTAGGGGAATGGCTTCCAATATTTTTACTCATCATAGGGTTGTTTTTGAGCTGTGTGAATACTAATGATTAATAATAATTATCATTATTAATAATAATGATGATGATAATGACAATATCGCTTGCCTTATTTTCAATCAAACAAAAAAGGAATTTGCAATCAAAAAAAAATTTCAATCAAACAAAAAGGGGATTTGCAATCTAAAAAAAATTCAATCAAACAAAAAGGGGATTTGCAACCTCAAATAAATTTTAATCAAACAAAAAAGGGTTTTCATATAAAATAAAAATTTGCAAACAAAAAAAAAACATTTCAAACATGGATTTGTATTTTAATAAAATCTTTTGCAAGTATTTTTTTCGTTTTGTTTGCGAATCTGTTTTTTGGTTGCGAATCTGTTTTTTGGTTGCGGATCTGTTTTTTGGTTGCGAATCTTTTTCTGTGTTGTGTGGGCGGGGTCCTCCGTTCAACCGATGATAGAAGCCTTGTCATTGGTCAGCTTGGAAGCCGCTGCGACAACTTTCATTGGTCAGATAGGAATGGGGGTGTGACAATGTTCGTCTGACTATTTCCTGGTTCATTTTGTCCAGTCGCCGCCAGCATCGAGGTAAATATGACACCCCCCCCACTTCTAGTTTTCCGTTTTGTTTATCTGACATTTATCTAAAAGCAACCCTTGATCTATCGTTTATCCGGTGATTTGTTCTAACCATTACAATTAACGTAATCACTCACTCAGCATTGCTTAGCCATGTTAGCTAGCTAGGTAACTGATGGTCCGATACATGAGTCAGTCATGAAGCTATGTTGTTGGCAGTCAAAACACAAATATACGGCTAATTTGGGATAGCTGTTAGGATGAAGTTTTGTTGTTGTTTTTTATACTCATAAAGAAACCTTTGCATTTGTTTCACATACAGGCAGGGCTGGGAATCGAATTTATTTACACTAGCTGCTTCCCCTAAATCTTGGATGTTTGAAGTAGAAATTAAATTCGTGATAATTCTGTGATTATTATTTATTGGTCCTGGTTGTTTACTGTACGAGTCAGATTGAAAAAGAGGGGGAACTCATGCACCGTCAAAGCGGTGACACTGCTACTACTAGGATCCAGGCCACGTAACCATTTGATTTTGGTTAGTCTAGTCATGAATCGTGATGTTTTGTTGGTAGGAGAAACGGCCCAAATAAACGGCCTGCTGAGATAGCTGTTATTATGCTTATTCATGATTATTTTATTACATTACATCATTACATTAATAAAATGCTAATTATTAATCACTTATGAGAAGTTCTGGTCATTGAAATAAGTAGCCTCTGCTACATTTATTATGTCTTGGGTGTTTGAAATACAGAGGAAGTGACTGAGATTACGTAATATAAATACATTTAGTTCCTGTGATTGTTTCATTGTAGTTTTCCTGTTTCAATAATGTTCAAAACATGTGTCAAACATAACTTTGTCAGAATTATTTTTTTTTACATGTTTGGTACTTAATTCAAGCACACTTTTCTTTACTTTTTAGATGCAGAAGATGAAGTTGGTGGTTGGTCACCTCTCTTCATGAGGTGATGCTGTGGATAACTGAGCAGGGCCACAAGCACCTGCTTATGTCAGACAGAGAGCAATTTAAAATATCAATAAATTTTGACCACAATTGTGAGGTACAAATGCCAGGTCACACATTATGTTACCCCCTGCACAAACACCATTACATTTCCAACTGCTCATATGAGTGATTACCATTCCTTTAAATCACATCTACTGACTGCTATCACCTTTGATGCCAGATTTGACACAGTGTAATTGAAAGGGCAAAAAAAATAAATAACATCCATTTCATTTTTTTTGAGTAATTACAGGCTGTTCCTACCAAAATGTTTGTTTTAAGTTTAACAGTTCATTTTCTGAGCTTTCTTGATTTCTTGTTGGCAGGCCAATCATTTCTTGAGAAAAATGTCTGTATAAAATCTATAAAATGCTGAATAATTGACTGGTTGTTAGTTCATATGCATGCTTTTTTTTATGAAATAAAAGTCAAACTGTTTTACACAGGAATTTATTTTCATTTTTTACATAAATTTAAATGACCCTTTGGGCCGCAAGACACTAGCACTAGAAGCAACATTGAGAGTCTGCAAATAAATGACGCGACCAAAACTCAAGGACTCCTTGTTTGGATTGATTTGCCGTAAAGCAACAAGTCTTTCCTCAGGTAAACGACAGTGGATGTCAGGTATAACGATCCCGTGTTCACCGTGATGGTCCAAGGGTAGTGTCTCTTCAGCTTGCTGGATCTGTAATATCAAATACATTTATGAAAGCTACAGTAACTCCAAGAACTTTTACTCATATAAAGTTTTTTCCTCTGGTTATGTACGCTTTTATCAGCAATAAAACTGCCCTGGCCTGCTCCTCTTACAGTAAACATGCATCTCGCTATGTCTACATTTTCTACCCCTTGGTCTGCTCGCACTCTAAAAGAAAAAAATCTAGTCAGTGTAATTGCAAAAGTACACCTACAACTCAGATTCCCCTTCTGTTTCAATCTGACTCGTACAGTAAACAACCAGGACCAATAAATAATAATCACAGAATTATCACGAATTTAATCTCTACTTCAAACATCCAAGATTTAGGGGAAGCAGCTAGTGTAAATAAATTCGATTCCCAGCCCTGCAGGTATGTGAAACAAATGCAAAGGTTTCTTTATGAGTATAAAAAACAACAACAAAACTTCATCCTAACAGCTATCCCAAATTAGCCGTATATTTGTGTTTTGACTGCCAACAACATAGCTTCATGACTGACTCATGTATCGGACCATCAGTTACCTAGCTAGCTAACATGGCTAAGCAATGCTGAGTGAGTGATTACGTTAATTGTAATGGTTAGAACAAATCACCGGATAAACGATAGATCAAGGGTTGCTTTTAGATAAATGTCAGATAAACAAAACGGAAAACTAGAAGTGGGGGGGGTGTCATATTTACCTCGATGCTGGCGGCGACTGGACAAAATGAACCAGGAAATAGTCAGACGGACATTGTCACACCCCCATTCCTATCTGACCAATGAAAGTTGTCGCAGCGGCTTCCAAGCTGACCAATGACAAGGCTTCTATCATCGGTTGAACGGAGGACCCCGCCCACACAACACAGAAAAAGATTCGCAACCAAAAAACAGGTTTCAATCAAAAAACAGATCCACAACCAAAAAACAGATTCGCAACCAAAAAACAGATTCGCAAACAAAACGAAAAAAATACTTGCAAAAGATTTTATTAAAATACAAATCCATGTTTGAAATGTTTTTTTTTGTTTGCAAATTTTTATTTTATATGAAAACCCTTTTTTGTTTGATTAAAATTTATTTGAGGTTGCAAATCCCCTTTTTGTTTGATTGAATTTTTTTTTTGATTGCAAATCCCCTTTTTGTTTGATTGAAATTTTTTTTGGATTGCAAATTCCTTTTTTGTTTGATTGAAAATAAAGACACAAATTTCTCTCCATACCTTGGCTGCTCGCCCGGCGGGGTGGGCCTGCTGGTGGCGTCTGGGGGCCGACTCACCAGTTCCAAATGACTGGGACTAGCCACAATCTACACACGGACATTCAAGATGAACTGAGCGAGCAGAGTTTGGGATAGTATGGGATGGATAACGATACAAATTAATGACTATTCTAAATAATGTATATGATTGATGCGTTATAGTAATGGTCGATGGGGACGGGTCTCGAATAAGCTTCGGCTTCTATCCGTCAGCCCTTCTTTCGGATGTCAATGTTGCAAATGATGTGATGTGATTGATGTAAGCTGTAATGTGTCCGAAAGGAAAAAATGAATAAACTAAACTAAACTAAACTAAATAATGATAACAATAACATTAATATTATAATACATTGTGTTTACAAGTGCAATTCACGGCCATCAAAGATGCTTATATTACAACTATAAAACATATTATTACAAAATATGCAGCAGCATCCAAAAACATGTTACGCTGATGATAGTGAGTAGACAATCTTTCAGAGATTGTGAATTTGAAGATAGGGAAATAGTGTGAATGCTGCAGGTCTGGTGGCAGAAAGTTTCAAAGGTGACAACACCACGAGCAGAGCAGAGCAACTGAATATTTAACTTTTTGGGGAGATATAAACAAGGAGTGAATTCATTAAAATTTGTTTGGTGTAGTAAAGTCCTGGCACCAAGATCAACCTTTTTTGAGGTCCATTTGTAATCTGGTGTTTCCTGTGATCTTTCAGCTGTCCATAATTATTAACTGGGCTCTGCTTAAATTGCCTACGTAGAATATAATAGTTGTGAATATGTGGTTTTAGAATAATCTCATTCCATAATGTTGAATCTGAGAATTGATCAAACTCTTTATTTCCACCCCCTTTTTAGGTTCAGGAAACTGTGCCATCGCATCATAAATGCAACCACATTCACCAACATCATCCTCCTTTTCATCCTTCTGTCGTCCGTTTCTTTAGCAGCCGAGGATCCTATAGACCCAATGTCCTTCAGAAACCAGGTGAAGAATATTATGCATGTGTAGTGAATGAAAACAGATTTTAAAAAAAAGTTTAATTTACACTTACAGTATAGAATATCATAGAAGTTGCAATTCATGTGAATCTTAGGTGTTGGCGTATGCTGATATAGTCTTCACTTCAGTGTTTACAGCAGAGATCGTACTCAAGGTATAAAAAAAACCCCATCAAAATTCATTATTCATCAAAAGTTTGTTTCCAAAGTGTTAAAATGCTCTTTCTCATCATTTGTTGGGCCCATTGCTTTTCAGATGACAACGTATGGTGCCTTTCTTCACAAAGGGTCTTTCTGCCGGAACTCATTTAACATTTTGGATTTACTGGTTGTCAGTGTATCCTTGCTCTCAATGGGAATGGAGTAAGTGGATTCCAAAAAATTTTCACTCATTCAAAGTTCTGTTTAGAGTTGCTAACTTGGAAATTGAGCTCGGTGAGGCTAAAACTCAAATGGTAGTACTGGAATAAAAGTAAGGCAAATTGAAGAGGTGTCAGTGGGGAGGTTCAGGGAATTTGTGTGAATTGACACGGAATGACCCCATGGCCATTTGGTCAGATTCAAAAATGTCCATTAGTCACAAAATACTGTAACTTCTGTCTTCAACCATTTTAGGAATGTTCATTTAGTCCCATTCAAGTTTTGGACCTGTTCAACAGTATATTATGAGCTGTATTAAAACAGAAACAGCAATACAGTGATTCATAATTTCATTGTATATATATATATATTTTTTTAAGAGAGATAATTAGTCCGTCTACTCTCGCATCATGAAGTGCTGCAATGCCGTCACTACTCTGACATGAGGGATTCCGAAATGAGAATTTTCACATTGATTTTGCTTATTTATACTCAATTTTGAGGTCTCTCACTGGGCTTTTCCGTGAAGTCATAAATCAATAACCCATAGCATTTATCTGCAAATGCAAATTGTTAACAGTTATATTTTAAGATGTAAATCTTTATATTTGTAAAATTGAAAAATCATGGATAACAATAATTATGCTAAATAATTAAAATGTATATGTTTTTGTATTTTTAAGTTGCTCCTATGTCTGTGTATTAACAATCACAGAAACAAAAAGTGATTTGTTAGTCATATATAAGTAAAGGCTGTTTGATTTTTTCAACCTACCTAGATCCAGTGCCATCTCAGTCGTTAAGATTCTCAGGGTGTTGAGGGTACTTCGACCGCTGAGAGCCATCAATCGAGCAAAGGGTCTCAAGGTATGACATTTACTGTACAGTATATGACTGGATGGCAAAGTTAGTGTTCTGTGTTCATGTGTGTTTGAGGTAATGAGGAATTTGGCATTTGATTTCCAGCACGTAGTCCAGTGTGTGTTCGTTGCTGTCAAGACCATTGGAAACATTGTGCTGGTTACTATGCTACTTGACTTCATGTTTGCCTGCATTGGAGTTCAGCTTTTCAAGGTAAGCATATTACAGTGAATAATACACAATTCTTGAACTGTAGTTTTATTTGATTTGCTGTATGTCAAAACCATAGACAGTATTAGTCAGCTGAAAATCCTTTGTGCAATACTTTACCAGGGAAAGTTCTATTCCTGCACTGACCCAGACAAAATGACTGAAGAAGAATGCAAGTAAGCACAATGATGTTTGAAATAAATAAGCAATGATATCAAGACAAACAATGGTGAAATGAGATTTGCTTACTGAACAGAAGCTTAACCCATAGAAGCTTTGATATGCTGGTTCAACTATGAATGGTTGTCATCGTCAGAATAATTTGTCCACAGTTCAATATAGCTGTATGTGTTTAGAATAATCCTGCCGATTGATGATTTAATTTAATTGTCTCTTTCCCTTTAACTTTGTTACTCAGAGGTTGGTATATAAAGTATCAGGAAGGAGCACTTCATGAGATGGAGGTCCGTAAGCGGGAATGGATCAACTCAGAACTAAACTTTGATAACATCTTCAATGGCATGCTGGCACTCTTCACCATTTCTACATTTGAAGGATGGCCAAAGTGAGTCATGATCATAATCTGACAAGACTATGGTTATTGGTTAACATTAATAAACAATTTACTGAGACACACAAAATACAAAAATAGTTTCTCCAGAAAGTGTGGATCTGTTATGGTACGGATGTGGTGGGATCCAATAGTGGAGAAACCAGGCAGGAAGAGGAATGACAGCTGATCGTGGAGGACTTGAATGGATGTGGAGAACTTGAGTTAACACAGGTGAACTTGAGTAGACGTGGAGAACGGAGTGGGGAAACTTGACCGAAACAGACGTGGGGAAACTTGACCAAACAGGCGGAGGGAAACTTGACCGAACTACGAAAACTTGACTATAGCTTAGCACACCGGACAAGCAGAGACCAGACCTGTCAATACAACAACGCAACAATGCTCCCACAACGCATGGAACAACCCCACTCCCTAAATACCAACACTAACGAATACTAACAATAGACAGCTGGGACACACAGCGGGCAGAGGGAACCAATTAGAAACACACAGGTGGACTTACTCAGACCTTAGCAAGACAGGGGAAAAACACCAGCACACCAGACAACAAACCAAACCAAACCAAAACAAAAACCCAACTCAAACAAAACTGAAATATGAAAGGATCAAAATTATTCATCATTGACAGGCCTCGAAGTAATAGTTGCTCTTGATTGTAGCGCCAGATGGCGGTGCAGGAGCTCTTTCTGGAACTCTTGAGAGAACCAGCAGACTTCAGCAATGGTTTATTTTCAATTTCACACTGCAGAACTACACACAGTCGACTTAAAGACCACCACCTGCTGCTATACTGGTTGAAATTTTGCCTTCTTCTTATTAAACATTATTTAAACCACCATCCATCCATTCATTTTTTTTTTACCTTTTTCCCTGGAGCACATTCCCCAGCTGACTGACCGGCCTACATCCAAGTTGTTGCCAGTCAGTCACAGGGCTCATATTGTATGCAGACGGACAACCATTCACATTCACAACATCACTGAGCGGGAAATGAACCCATGCTGCTTGCACCAAAGTCAGGAGAATGTACCGATACACCATCAGAGACATCGAAAACCTTCATTTTTGTTTACCAAAATTTTACACGTCTTCTTACTTGAGAAAATTTGATTCAGAGAGGTGGCAGCACCAAGACTGCGTTTTGCTCCCTGCGCCAACAGTTAGACATGGTTCCAGCATTCCTAAACTTTAGTCTACTTTCATTAACCAAATTTAAGATGCGCCAGGCACATATCAAAGGAAACATCGCCAGTATGGTGGACTGCCCAGCATCGTGCAAAGTGATGAACCAAAATCCCAAACAAGCGATCAAGGCTTATGGAGAAAAATCAAAATACGCCAGATTTGACAAATTCTACAAATATAGGGCCCAGGCAATTGTCTGTCAATAGTTGTCTGTCAATATTAACACAATATTTGGTTGAAATGCTTAGGCGTTTCTCACCACTTCAATAAACCAACATAATTTCCTTTCTTTGTATGAATGGGTGTTTGTGTGTGTGTCTGCGCTTTATTTTGCTTGTTTTCATTCAGGATCCTTCACAAGGCCATTGATTCAAATGTTGAGGATGAAGGACCAGTGTACAACAACCGAGTGGCCATCTCAATTTTCTTTATCATCTACCTCATCCTTATTGCCTTTTTCATGATGAATATATTTGTGGGTTTCGTCATTGTTACCTTCCAGGAACAAGGAGAGCAAGAGTACAAAAACTGTGAGCTGGACAAAAATCAGGTATGTTCGCACACTAAAGTGTCACTGAGCTAAATTTGTACTTCCAAATTGGTGTTTTATCTTAAAACCTGACATGTAATTTTAAATATTTTTTATGTGATGTGTTAACATTTATTATCTTTTAAACAACAGCTTGTTTTAGGTATGCACAATTGTTGGTGGCTTAAAATAGGCTGTAAAATAATGCCAGGGAATGAACTTGTTATGTTTATGTGGATTTTGCAAACCATGAATTTACCCTGCTCTTTTTCAAATTCTCCAGCGCCAATGTGTGCAGTATGCTCTTAAGGCCCGACCACTACGGTGTTATATTCCCAAGAACCCTTACCAATATAAAGTGTGGTACATCGTCACCTCCTGCTACTTTGAATACCTTATGTTCCTTCTTATAATGCTTAACACCATGTGTCTAGGAATGCAGGTATGTAAACAATACATATACATTCGCAAATATGTTCTATTAATATTTCCGCATTACTCCTATTGTATACACCTTTTGCCTAAAAGCATGAAAGTTTGGCGAGCTTTATGCAAGAGCCATTTACATTGGTCAGATTTCAATGTCAGTGAGACCTAAAAGGGCGCGGTTGAGAGGACCCCCACTCCCACTGAATGTAAGGTACATTGAGTCAGAGTGGACGCTGTTCTATTTTCCATTGCAGAGGCAACCAACCAGTGCTGTGGCCGAAAGGTGTTTGGTGCCTGTTGTGGTGGAAACCCCCAAACCTTTTGGTTTGTTGCCAAAAAGCTTAGTGGGACTCCGGAGGCAACTCATGGGCACCGGCTGGACAAGTAGACCGCAATATAGTAGTGACTTGTAATAAAGGCTGTATTTAATTGCATTTGGAAGTGTGCGCTGTGGTGTTTTCAGTCTCTGGAACTAACTGGCGAGAGGTGGTGGCAGCATACAACCAAGCTGTGGCTTAGTTAACCTAGGAAGGTTTATTACAATACTTTGAAGTCCTCCTCAATTCCACAGACATGCCTTCCCATGAGGAAGCAGTCTTGGGTCTGTGAGGCAGGTTTTCCTATCTCTGAGTTAAGGTTACCGAGGTGGCTAAAAAGCTCCTTGTTGGCAAGGTCCTGGGAGTGGATGAGATCCACCCAGAGTTCCTAAAAGCTCTGGATGTTGCATGGATTTCCTGGTTGTCATGCCTCTGCAACATGGCTTGGACATTGGGGACAGTGCCTATGAATTTGCAAACCGGGGTGGTGGTTCTTCTTTTTAAGAAGGGGCGAGGGTGGCTTCCAATTACTCAGGGATCAGACTCCTCAGCCTCCCTGGTAAGGTCTGTTCAGGGGTGCTAAAAATTAGGGTGCATCTGGAAGTTGAATCTCAGATTCAGTATGAACAGTGTTGATTTTGTCCTGGCCATAGTACAGTGGACAAGCCTACCAACCTCAGTAGGGTCAGGGTGCATGGGACTTCCAACCAGTCTACATGTGCTTTGTGGACTTAGAGGAGAAGTTTGAGTATGTGGTCCCAAACATCTCAGTACAGGCTTTTCGATTCTTGTATGACTGGTGTCTTAGTTTGGTCTGCATTGCCAGCAGTAAGTTTGGTTTGTTTCCAATGAGGGTTGCACTCTGCCAGGACTGCCTTTTGTCACCAATTCTGTTGATAACATTTTATAGATAGGATTTATAGCCACAGCTAAAGAGTTGAGAGGGTCATGTTAGATGACCACAGTATTACGTCTCTGTTTTTTGTAGACTATGTGGTTTTGTCGGATTCATTGAGCCTTAAACTCACTGAAGCAGTTTGCAACCAAGTGTGAAGCAGTTGGGATGAGAAAGAACACCCCCAGATCTGAGATCATATGATACTCAGTCGGAAAAGGTTGGAGGGCCCTCTCCAGGTCAAGAATTATATGCCTCCTCAAGTGGACAAGTTCAACTACCTTGGGGTCTTGTTCAAGAGGTAGGAGAAAATCTAACAAGAGATCGACTGGCGGATCGATGCGGTGTCTACAGTTATGTGGACTCTGTATCAGTATGTCATGGTGAAGAAAGAGCTGAGTAGAAAGGTGAAGACCTCAATGGCTGGTTGAACTACAAGTACATTCCTCCCCTCTCTTATGGTCAGGAGCTGTAGTGACCGAAAGAACAAGATACCGGATACAAGCAACCGGTCACCCAGGAGGGACTCAGAGTCGAGCTGCTGCTGCTCTTTCCAGAATAGAAGTCCGAAGCCCTGTCATGTCATACATACGTTGAGTCCCTGCATAATCGTGGTTTGTCATGCGTGAATTCACCTATATGCAGATTTTTTGAGGGAGAAACTGTCCTTCGTTTTTTTGCTGGATAAGTGACTTATTTGTTATTTTTGTCCTCAGGCCAAAGCAACAAGCTTTGGTACCATCTGGTGATATCTTGGTTTCAGAGAAGTCTATTGAAATAATTTGCGGTATTTCTTTTGGATATGTTGTACTTTGCTGACATCTTTTGGTATCTACTGGGAAATACAAACCTCGTCAAAGGGGCTTGTCAATTGCTTGTTTTTATTTTTGCTCTGCAGCAGAGCTTTGTTTCTTTCCCTCACAAAAAGCTGGGACTCAATGTACTGAATGAGAGCAAATAACTGTTATTCACCCCACAGCTGAACTCCTTCATGACAGTTCTATGTTTGTACTTTGACCCGCAGCACTGTAACCAGTCAGACCATGTCAAACAACTATCTGACATGCTGAATGTAATTTTTACTGTGCTGTTCACTGTGGAGATGATCCTGAAACTGATGGCCTTCAAAGCTAAGGTTGGTAAAAATCAATGAAGCATATCACAAGGGGTATTGTATCGATAATATCGCAGCAATTCAGCTTGCGTCACAAGAAGCAGCAGTGAGGATGATACAATTATTATGTTTTGGGTTCAGGTTTGTTTTTTTGGTTTGGGTTTTTTGTGTTCTTTTTTGCTTTTGGTTCCATTGTGGTTTTTGTTGCGACTTCCTTGTATCCCTGTTTCTCACTAAATGTGATCTTGTCACCTGTGCTTGTCTACTCTCCCTCCTGTGTCAGCTAATTAGTGTCCCCATCCATGTGTGTCTTGTGCAGGTGTTGCTTATTTGGTGTGTATGGGCTATATGCTACGGAGGAGGCGGGACTTCCGACTTTTCGCGCATTAGCTTTGTTTCCGGTGCCGGTTTGCGACGTGTGGGCCACTTCCCAGTACTTGCGCTTCCGCCTCTGTGCCCCTTGGTTGCACCTTCCCGTCGACGGGTGCGAGTTTGTCGTGTGTCAGTCTCAGTTGTCCGAAGCATTTCAGAGAGCCGGTCACATGACATATGAACGCCTGGTCATGTGACCAGCAGTTGACTAATCACAGCGTAGTAGTTATTAAACGAGTTGGCCAAACTCTCTCTCTATACGACGCTGATTCAACAGCGCCCCCCCTGCTGTTTACTGGCTTTGCGCGTGTGGATCTTGGGTTCTCGGCACAGAGAACTGCTCGGCAGAATATTAGTGCCAAAAGTCACGTGACTGTTATCCGTAGTTGTAGAATAGTTTTTTACGTATGTAACCGAGCACCCTAATGTCTGGCTCCTGACAGTAGGGGGAACTAGTTTCCCGACTGCTGAGGGCTAGTAGCGGCCACAGCCCTAGAGGACTGAGCAGCGCGAGCCCTGGACCGAGAACGGGCATTGCAGTTGCGCGCAATATGACCTGGCTGCTGACAACGGTAGCACACAACACTAGTAGGACCTGAGGCTTGAGGTGGTGATAACTGCATAGCTGAAAGGGCCTGAGTAATCCGGGCTAATTGCTCTTGTTGTTTTTGAACAACAGCAGAAAGAGCTGCTAACTGAGAGGCCGTATCAGGAGTTGAGACTGGTAACTGTAGGTTAACACTTTGCGTAGCACATAAAGTAGGCACAGAATGAAATTTACCCTGCTTTCAACAACTCCTCCCTCACGTTCCCATTTAATCGCCGCAGAACGAACGTCAAGTAGAATGTAATTTGGATTCTCCCGAGCTAACCGTTTTAACTCTCTTCTTAAATTTGGATTGTTAACATTTTCAACAAATTGATCACGCAAAAAAATGGGTGCATTTGTCACTCGAAATGGTGCATTTGCAACAACTTTTTCCATTAAACAAAACAAAGCATGTGAAAATTCTTGAAAAGTTTCACCTTCCAACTGTCTTCTAGAAAAAAAATCTTCCTGAAGTAAAATGTAAGGTTTTTGACATCCGTAAAGTTCTTTCAAAATAACAAACACCATCTCGGGGTCATCACGCTCGGCAACAGTTCTGTACTTAATTTCGTCGCGTGCTTCCCTCTCCAAATGATCAAAAATGAACCCAGCCTGGTCTGCAGGTCCAACATGCCTAACGCGCATGCTTGCACGAATCTCCTCCACCCACTCATCGACCCCAATACCATGAGTTCCTCGGAAGATAGGACACTTTCTTTCTCGAGGCAGGTAGATGACACGGTCCACAGTCCCAGTGTTCTCCGCTTGTCCTCCTCGACTAGGACCTGCTTGGACAGAGTCCCGATCCTGTTGCAGCTGGGCCCGCTGGGCCTCCAACTGTCGGACCCTCTCGCGCAGCTGTTGCAGTTCTTCCGCCATGGCAGGGATCAGTGAAGTGGACACGACACCAGAGGTCCCGAACCGTGTCCCACGGTGCGCCAGCTACTGTTTAGCCAAAGCTCTCAACCACTACCCAAAGCAACTATATCAGCTCTCCAACTACACTACAACACACACACTTCTGCTTTGTTAGCCAGATCCTGCCGACAACGCCACTTTGTAACCGAGCCCACTACAGTGGGGACCGATCCGGCAACAATAAAGAAGGAGAAGTGGTGGCAACAATACTTTATTTACATCAGATAAAGTGCTTAAGTGGTTGGATTAAAAATTACAATATAGACAGTTTATTAGGATCATAAATTTAAAAGGCAAATTTTAGCTAAAGATAGATGTAGGTATAGCAGAACACAACAAACTTGAGGTAAATTGAAATCCAATCAAAATGTTAGTAGTTCACGCCAAACCAAACAAGGAAACGAACCAGCAAAATTACACACTACAAATACAGATAGCCAAAGTGCATCAGTGCTTTAAAGTGCTTAATATTAATACTACAATTTAGGCAAAAGAGAGCTTTGATTTGAATGAAAGTGTTGGCTAAACAGTAGCGGCAAGCTTAGTTGTAGCAGAAACCCACGCAACCAGACACTTCAACTGATCAACTTTCTCAAGACCACTCCGTGACTTACTAGCGACGGTCAACTGGCAAGTGACAACTGCTCGGCGTACACCAGTATTTAACCTCAGCTTGATTAGCTTGCTAACAGAGTGGGGCGGATATAACGGGCTGATGCATTTAAGGACCGTCGGAAAAACCATTATCCTAACCAACCACCTGGTTACACGTACACAAAGGATGTTTTTGCACTTGAAAGATATTTTTTTTTGTACTCGAAATTTTTTTTGTTGTATACTTGAGAGATTTTTTTTTTATGTAATTGAAGGTATGCTTCTTTGTGTGTGTAGAACAAATTGCATTAGTTTGTGAGCAGGTGTGTTTCCAGTACTCTCAGTTTTGCGCAAAAGGCATATTTCGCAAAAGCAAGCTGGTAATAGAAACACTGGATTTGCAAAAAAAACAAAAAACAACTCAAATATCGCAAAAATGTTTTGGAGCTCTCATGAGGTGGTTTTTGAGATGTGTCGAAAAAGGATTATTTCGCAAAAGTGTAATGGAAACACTTTTTGTGCATTAGTAGTCATATGACACCCGCCCTGTCACGGAGGAAAGGAATGTAAGACGTTGTTTTTGTGTATTTTTATTTACTTGCAACTGACTATTTGTTTTGAGAATTATTAATTTCGGGACTGTATTTTAGTGTTACATGCTAAAGTGTTTGTGTAGAGCACAAAAGAGAGAGGTGTAACTGATTGAGCCTTGTTCGAGAAGTGGAATAAAAGGAGGGGAGTTTGAAATCCTGTCCTCCCATGTCTGCTTCATTTAGCAGGGAAGAGGCCAGAAAACATCAGAAACTTTAAACTATTTGTAATCCGCCTTTTACCCAGCCCCCGAGAACAACAACAGGAAGTAGGAAGTACGGGGCCAATTACTGTCGCGTCAAACTGTCTCCCCAGGGAACAACAAGTCATTAAGCGCAAAGCGATTTAGAGAGCCAAAATGCCAGTGTTCAATGCACGTTCCATATTGTTGCAGAAATGGCCGTTACCACCGCCAACAAGCGACACGTTCTATCCGTCCGCACCATAACAGCAGTTAAAAGCGCGTGTACATTCACACAACACCACACACACAACACCAACACTAAATGCCTGAACACGCCCGATGAGGAGTGAGTGTTTTTAAAGTAATATAACTACACCGGGCGTCCGTCTACTGTAAACATCATGAACATCTCCTGGTCTCGCGAGACGGGACATTCCGAGACATTTCAAAATTGTACTTCATCGAAATAGTACAACATCAATTTTATTTTTGCGAAAAAGGGTAATGGAAACACACCTAGTGACATTTTGTGTGCGTAAGTCTCGTTTTGTGTGTTTACGGGGTTTTGTCATAATTCAAACTCCATAGAAGTGACAATGCCGGGTGATTCAAGTACAACATCACGCAAAACAGTTTGCTGTTAAAGCATGAACAAGCGAAGGAGGTTCAGCAAAACGACGAAGACATGGCTATCCGCCATTGTTGTTGACAGACTGGCGGTTCGTGCGCAGTCGCGGAAGAAATAGCTATCCTGCTATGGTGAACACATTGGAACGTACGGGAGGCGTTTTGAAATTGTTCCACTCTGGAGCCTGGTTTCAAAAGTGACCGGTTTCAAGCTCCGAAACCGAGCCGCTGTGTGGACAAACTGCCTAAAGGGTAAGCAGTGTTGCCACAGTTACCTTGAAAAAGTAACTTAGTTACTTTACTGATTCCTTGGTTTTAAAAGTAACTAAATTGTGTTACTGATTACTTGATTTTAAAAGTAACTAAGTTAGATTAAAAGTTACTTTTTTAGTTACTTTCAGCAGCTGCCGATAACACCATCTCAACATAAAAATAATGCGGTAGAAACGGAGTTCCAAATACTTTATTGAAAGTGCATTTTTAACATAGAAAAATAAAGGTTTTTTTTATGAAAAACAAAATAGGCAGTCTCTCTTGACTTCTTGTAACGTAAATACTTTTTATAAAACAAAAAATAAAAATCTATCCAGGTTGAAAATGAAAATTCCCTTAATTCCTCTATTGTTTGTTCCGCTATTCCAGTGTGTACACTTGAGTCGACTCGTGCATGCTGAAAACTAGGGGTGGGAATCTCTGAAATGAGGCCGATTCGATATGTATCTCGATACACAGGTTGCGATTCGATTGAAAAACGATTATCTTTCAGAACAGAACGGTTCGATACGGTTCGATTAAGTTTGGGAACGATACAATTTTCAATTCGATACGATTCATTTCAATATTCAAAAGTTATAGTGACATTTGTTGCTTGTAAACATTAATCTTAAAACACCACACATTTTTTACAGTATCTACAAATGTGTTAAGAAAGAACAACAACAAATATGTCTTCTATATTTTGAATCAATTATTTAAATATACCGCAACAAAGGGCTGGGCGATATGACTGAAAAATGTATCAGTTTAAATATTTATTAGTAGTTATTGACAGTTATAATTGTTTTTTTGTTTTTGTTTTTTTTCTCTTCATAATAAAGATCAGGAAAACAAAAGGTTGATAATTTAATGTTAAATATAAATATTTAACCTTTAGACAGACACCAACACAATTAAACAGAATATGTGCACATTGTGAAGTATTTCAGAAACATAAATTTAAGACATGAAATAAACCTACCGTCCAGCCAAAAGAAATATGAAGCCACCTTATGGAACAATAAATCTATCAAACACATTTTAACCACTTAATATATGCAAAAATATTTCCAAAAGTTAATTTCCCTTTTTAATCAACAATTTTTGTTTTTAACAATTTTTGTTTTTCTTTTGCCATCACATTCATTTTTTGTTATTGTATGACATCTTTTTTGTTTTTTTAATCTAAGACACGATGATGACCACAGAATCACGACTGTTTATATTTTGTTTTTTGGGCTGTCGTTCATTTTGAGTTTGATGACGTATCGCAAGCACGTCTCAGTTCTCCTATTTGCTGCTCATGCTAGTTGTAGACATTGACAGGGAGCCACAAACTGAGAAATGAGATACTTGCAGTGTGCTTTTAGCATAGCTGGTGTGTTGGCTGTGGGGCATACCTGTGTCGTTTGAATCCATGCATTGGATCGTCACGGGAGCTATTCTTTTTGGCTCGCGCGCAGTACCAACGCCAGCCTGGGACATACAAGTGCACCGAGAGGACTCGATAGCCATGGGAAATACCGAGATGTACATGTGAGTGTTTTTGACTAACGTTGTTATGACAATGTCAGAATATACAATTTTTCGCCGGGCCTGAGGAGTGTGCAAAGTTCGGTGAGTTTTCGTGAATGTTTAGGTACCCAAAATCGCGACCGTTTGCGGAGAATAAAGAAGAAGAGGAAGAAGAAGAAGAATTTTTACAAAAACAATAGGGACCTCGCAACGGTCGCTGGTCGGGCCCTAATAATAATAATAATAATTTTTACAAAAACAATAGGGACCTCGCAGCGGTCGCTGCTCGGGCCCTAATTAAAACGGTGCAGCAACACATGCAGACAGACAGTATATTTGCTATTAATGTTAGTGGCGTACTAATAAGGTGAGCGAAGAGTTGAGACATCTTGAGGCATTCAAGGAGCAGCACGATGGTCTGATTTGATTTTTTTTTTAAAGTACGTATGTAGTACTATTTTATTTTATTTTTTCCCTCAGAATACACCATGTCTTTTGTTTTTTTGTTTTTTGTCCTTTTTTTGGGGGGGGGAAGTCTATTTGTGATATGAGTGCTTTTAATTACGAAAGACATTAAACTAATATTTCACTTGCAATTCTCTGATAATCCAACATTCTGGTTTTCTCACAGGGTTACTTTGGAGACCCCTGGAATGTTTTTGACTTTGTTATCGTCATTGGAAGTGTTGTGGATGTGATTCTGAGTGAAGTTGGTGTGAGTATTACCCTTTTTTTAATGAATGGTTTGGTTTGTTACTTCATTACATAATTATTATAATTGTACTGTATATAAAGCAGTATTGTATTAAGGTGGGCACTTCTGTCATCAATTCCTGTCAATGACGATGCCCAGCCCTCACCAAGTGTTACAAATGCTTTATGACGTGAAGCTTCACAGGAATACACGGAATGAGAAGGGCTGTCTGTATTTACCCGATTGATGGACGTAAACCTGCTTCAGTCGGTATTCAGTACGTGTATTTTTTGTCATGGCTTTGCGTCATTGTGTACTCCCCGAAAAGTGGGCATCATCCTTGACGGGAGTTTCCACCTCTGGTATTATATAAGCATCAGTAAGTCCAGGCTTTAATTGCAGAGCACGTTAAAGTAATTTTACACTTATTTTGCCAAGTTACACCGCGATTATAGGAATAAATGGTAACAGTAGCAAAGTAAGAAAAGTAACAGAATTACAAATAACAACATTCACACACTAATGATGCAACACCAGAAGCAACTGGAGGTTCAGTATTTTTGCTCTAGGATACTTTGACACGAGGGAAACACCCACACCTTATGGGTTAAAAACTATTGATTTAACATTTGAGCCAAGCCCTTTTTTAGGCAACGACACAAAAAAATGAAAACCCACTTGTTGATCAGTTTCAACCAGTTCTATTCCCTTCTTTGGAGTTGACAATTTTGCCTCATTACATTTATCTGATACTCAATATTATATATCTTCTTTTTTTTTTTTACAGGAAGCACTGGTGTCCTCTGGAGGGCTTTACTGTCTCCATGGATGTGATGTAAATATATTAATGAATGCATTGTGATTGCATGTAGACTGTTAAATTCATGCATTATGTATTATTATGTTTAAAAACCTGTTTATTGTATAACAGTGGTTCCCAAACTTTTTTGGCTTGTGTATCCCCAAAAGTTTCTGTAATACCATGAGTACTCCTTCACTCATGAATGTTTTTCTAAAAGTAGAACAACACAACAGTTAATTAGTAAATACTAAATGAAAAATATTTTATTTAATTTTTAGGTATTCTTTTTACCTCAAAGATGAAAATAAAAAATGCTTTGAAAATAGACAGTGTTTGCTTTTAATAATAATAATAATAATAATAATAATAATAATCTAAATAAAGAATACATCTGCTTTAATTTGTATAACAGTTATCACAAATAATTTTAAACCCCTTTAAACAGGCATTTAAACTTTAAATTAGAGCTGTCAGATTAATCACATCTTCAAATTTTGATTAATCAGGATTAATCACTTAATTAAAAAGGCTTTTTTTAATCAACATTTTTTGCCCACCAAATTTGACAAACACCTGTTACGTGTTAATTCTTTCGACATTTAATGTTATGAGGATGTCTTCAACATTTTTTGATCCACTGCAGACTCTCATCCTCCTCTTTTTCTATCGTTAAATACTTGCATAATTTAAAATGGGAAAAAAATGTTCCCAATATTTTAACATGAACAAATATTCTGAATGTCATACATAAACATTTATTAAATGCTTTACTTTTAATGCATGTAGTTTTGTTTATTGCTCAAACACAACCTGTGCTACCTGTAAAGTAACCATCTGAGACAAAAAAACTAAATTTTCAACAAAATTACGTGCACTTATGGTGCCAGGCTTTAGTTACAGCGGTGACGTTCCTGCTCCCCTAACCCCTTTCCCTCTTTCCTCTCCGTTTCAATGAGCATTTAAATCGCAGCTTTTCACGATTACGTACAACCATTCTCGTTTTCCACTTACCAAGAAGAAAAAGTTAATTGGAGGCAATTAACTTCAAAGAGCAAGATTTGAAATGCACTCATAGTCCCCTTGGGGAGGGAAACACTGTTGTACAGCACCAAAACATGCAACTTCTCATCATAATGAAACCCAAACTGTTTTGGATGTCTAATATACAAAATATTACATTGTTGAGTATTGACCCTGAAGTGTATATTGTGGCTGAGCTGATAAAACAATAAATGATAACTGAAGAAAAACCATTTTGTTTTTTTCGCAGGAAGTAGATCCAATGCAAGAAATAGCGGTGAGTTTGAATCCAATTTAGTGGGCACTGGGGAGTGTGGTTGACTGTTGTGCTTATAGTTCTGCCCTTACTCTTTCCCTCTGTGTAGTCATCGGAGAATATGAGTGTGTCAATCACATTCTTCAGATTGTTTCGTGTTATGCGTCTGGTGAAACTTTTGAATCGCTCTGAAGGAATAAGGAATCTGCTGTGGACTTTCATAAAATCCCTTCAGGTCAGTTTCATCCTGCTGATGATGTTAAGCCCCGAAAAACAAAAACATTTTTGTATTAGTTGGTTTCTGAGATTTGTTTAAACTATTCAAAGAAACCAAGAAGATAAAAATGGCATCTAGATAACAACAGAAAGGCTAATCAAAAAGGTAATCTTAATAGTTAGAAAATACAATGGTGTAGGCACAAACAAGGCCAACACATCTAGATAATGTATTATCATTACAAATGTATTATTTTAGCATTTAACTTCAATGTTAACATTTATAAGCAAGAGCTGTAATGGACTGATAAATAATATAAAGGGTTATAGGACTACTAACATAAAGGTGGCTCTATCTTACTGGATTGTGGCAGGAGACCGCAGTACCTCTAGAGATCAACATGCAAACTAATGTGCTCCATGCCAAATAGTAATACTATATTGTGTTGAATTTAATTGAATCCTTACTGTCTTTGCTTTTTTTATTTATTTATTTTTTATTTTAGTTTTTTTTTTCGGGCTCTTTGTTGCAGGCTCTTCCTTACGTCGCTCTACTCATTCTAATGCTGTTCTTTATATATGCTGTTGTTGGAATGCAGGTATGTATAAACACACCTTGCACATTATACATTGTAAGAAATATATACATTGGTATGTGCAACAAAAAACAACAACAACAAAAACAACAACAAAAAACACACACTCTTTCAGAAATGAAAGACAGTTCTCACTTTGATGGCCCTTTCTCTCCAGATTTTTGGTAAAATTGCTTTGGTTGATGGTACATACATCAACAGGAACAACAATTTCCAGACATTTCCACATGCTGTGCTGCTGTTATTCAGGTTAGTGCAAAAATTCAATATAGAATTTGGAAAACAATTCAGTTTGATTTTTATATATATTGATGTCCTTTTTTACAATACACATTTCTATTTGTCTCACTAAGTGTTAATCACTTGATGCAATGGATAAAAAAATTTAAAAAAATTTTAAAAACAAACAAGCAAACAAAAAAACCCTCATGGGTTGGATCAGATCACGGATTTGAGTCACATGGAGCATATCATTTTCAGATCTGCAAAAAAAAAAAAAAAAAAAAAATAGATAAAACTTTAGCTTCATTTATTTTACAAAACACCTTTTTCCCCATTAAATAGAAACAACTCAAAATGCCGACTATGTCCATTTAGAATTTAGGAACATAACAGTGCAATATAAAGCAGGACATCTTCTTATTTTATACATGGGCCATAAGTAGTGTTGTTCCGATACCGTTTTTTGGCCCCCGATACCGATTCCGATACCTAGCTTTGAAGTATCGGCCGATTCCGATACCATACCGATACCTACGTGTTTTTTTTTGCCCTCAACATGAAAAAGCTGTCCTGCCATTGGTTCAGAGCATTCAAGGGCCAATAGGATATCTTAGATCGGCATGCAGTGAACATGTCACATATCAGTGAATGTCGTGCACAAGCAAAACACACGATGCTGCATCCAAATCCTATTGGGCGTTGGAATTAATGGTATCGGCATGTTACTTGTGAGTAGTCACCGATACGGATACCACTGTTTTAATGTAGTATCGGCGCCTCTGCCTATACCAGTATCGGAACAACACTAGCTATAAGCATGTATCCTGGCTTATATTGTACATAAAGTTGCATTCCTAAAATCTGTAACGGCCAGATGCGTATTTAGCCCACTTTTGGGGGGGTTCTTTAGCACCCCCAAAATTAACCCATAGCACCCCCCAAATTTTACAGTTTATATGTAGATGTATTTTTACTGTGTGTTCTTTTTAAGAACCTAGAAATTTATAGTTATATTAAGCATAGAGTTTAAAAGTAATACTTAAAGAACAAAAATACAGTACACCCCCCATTTGATTGAAAATGGTTTGATCCACCTCGACCCCTCCCGAGCTTACAAGTGCAGACGAGAGGAGCGCGTCGTCCTCCAAACTCCACAGTCACGGTATGTCTGTCTAGTTGAGTGGAAGTTCTTTACTTTTACCAGGATATGTGAAAAGTTTATTACCTTCTACCACTCAACACCAACACGTTTCATTACGAGTCTGCTTTTTTTGCTCCTCAATCATGTTGCTACTTGCTAATGAGGAAAACAAGTGCTCATGTCACGATTGTGCAAAGTTGACTATTTTAGCACGATACAGCTTACATATCACGTGGCTCTTGTCCAGTTCACTTCCTCTCTCACACTTGTAGAAGCCATATGCCTCTCCACGTCTGCTTTTAAATTAGAGGCAGCTTTTTGGATCTCACAGGTAGGTGGGCGGTGGTCATCCATGTTTGTCTTCATCTGTGTGTGCTTCCCAAAGCGTCACGGAGATGACGAGTACAGCGTTTCTGCGTTCTGTGGATTACCTTTAGTATTAGTTTATAGTGAGTAACTTAAAGGGAGTAACGATTCACTCAAGTCCAGTTCGATTCGATTTTCAGTTCCCATTTTCGATTCGATTTATTTATTTTTTTTGTTGTTGTTTCCAAAATGACTCATTTGACAACCAAAAGATGGTTTTATTTTAACATCTACATTTAATAAATAAATAATACAGAATATTAAGGCTGCACGATATTGGAAAAACATGCGATATGCGATATACTTGCCGAACATGGCGATATCGATATTATTGCGATATTTAATATGTACCTAAAGAAATTACATTTTTATTATCTAATGAAAGAAAAACATTTTTCATGCGGCAAAATAAGCAACCTTAATGTAATCTTAGTTTTATTTTTATTTTATGTAATTATGTCTTTATAATTTTCAACTAATGGATGGCGATGCACATTTTAGTTAGCACCTGACTGGTCAAATTCATATAAAAAGCATAAAATTCCGTATAAAACTTATTGCATGACTTTGCGATATGCATATTGCAAGGGCCAATATCGCGATATCGATATTTTTTCGATATATTGTGCAGCCCTACCGAATATCTGCACAACATTCCATTCCCAAAAAGGGTCCAGCCTCGATGAAAATGATGAAAAACTGCGCAAGGCTTAACAGTTAACATGGCATTGTGAATCGATACGTTTATTTTTTACATTGATGCATATTTTAAAGCTACTCTATGTAGGATTTCCCCAAAAAATATCTTAACAATAACCTTTTTATTTGACCATTTATGACTGAAACATATTCTAATTAGTAGATCAACATCTTCGCTGTTCACAATGGGTACTCCTACAAGCCTCTGGCCAATATTATTTAGGAAGCGTCCGGTCCGAATCCTTCGAATTTCCCGCCCTCTGACGTCATCCGTGTCATCGTCAGTTGTTGCCTGTCGCGCGAAGACGGAACTAGTACAGATTTTCGCTGCCCCAGACACCCGCTGTTACTCCGCGGAAGGCTGCTTAAGAAAAAAAAAATCTAAACTTGATAGTGACCGATGCCGGGCAAGAACAAGAGTGAACATTGGTTTGACATTTCAGCGGTGGAGAGAGTTGAGATCGGACTTGGATTAGAAAAGTGATTCACAGCTGGCTTTCTTTCTCCTCCAAAATGTAAGAAGCGAGTATCTTGACATTTAGAAGAAAATGTGTTGTTTTCAAATAGCAGTAACCTCAAGATCGACAACTTCTCGGTCGTAACTATTGGGGTGAAAGTGAGGTGGACGGCAACATTTAGCGTGAAAGGGGCGGCAAAGTTGAATGTAATAGAACAGAATGACTTTATGAAGAACAGACGTTCCATTCCGCGGTGTTTCAATCAGGCTAAATGTCGCCTTATTTTCCTCTGTGAAAACAGCCTATTGTAGCTACATTATGCTAACGGAATGTGAACGGTACGACTGAATGGCGATAACATTCACGGCCATATCACACTAAGTAGTGAATGGGTCTATATGTTTTTCACAATCGTCAATTTCCATAAATGACAGCCCACCTTTCGGCTCATGCACAATGACGCTAGCCTGGGGGCGACATACACTAATAATGACTAGAATCAGGTTGACGTCCGTCGAGCGGGGTGACTACAATATGTAACTGCATATTAACATCGGAATGAGGTCCAATTAATTGACGTAATTTGCACATCGTTTTGGAGTACAGCACAGGACTGGACTTCGACCGACTAAAGCAATATGATCTGCACGTCCCGTGGACATCAATTGTTTAGTGGGGATCGAGAGTCTCATTCCGTGAAGTGGCCAGCTTTGTATAACATTATAAAACTTCTTACCTCTGAAAACATAGTTTAATTGGATATGAAGAGCCCAGTCTTCAGTATTGAGGTCGTGCACGTACGAGTGCGCGCAGCATGTATGAGCCTGCAGTTTGTTTTCGGCCACAGGTGGCAGTAGAGAGTTGAAATTTTAAATCTTACATATAGCTGCTTTAAGCAGTTTACTTGGTATTACATTGATTTTCGATGCATCGTTACATCCCTAATAATTTAATAATTGACGTTTGTGGCTCGATTCAAATTCATCCATGTTTGAATTGCAATGCATCTAAGAATCGGAAATTTTCCCCACCCCTCGCTATAAGTAGAAACTTGTCTGTTTGTGTTAACATATTAGTTATCAGTTTATTTCTTGTTTCATGTGTTTGTTTTTTTCCACAAAAAAAAAAAAAAAACGCATCTCTGGCATACTGAAACAGGCTCACACCTTTCAGTGGTTTCGAACAAAAAGGCGGCAAGGCAATGTGACAACAGGAATAAATCAATGTGGCTTATTGTAGTTTAATACAACATATTAAAATGTGTACAAATCGTGGTCTGTTAACTTCAAAGTACTTAATGAATTGGTATCACCTTTTGAAATGATACAATAGGCCAAAGACATTGCAGTGGGAATTAAAAAAAAAAAAAAAAAAAATCATCCAACCAGGTCTCCTGAAATGTGCCGTTGCTGTTTTACATTATATTGGAGATGTTATCATTTTTTACTTTGCAGATGCGCAACAGGGGAAGCATGGCATGAAGTGATGCTCGGAAGTATGTATGGAAAGAAATGTGACGCCAAATCAGATTACCTACCTGGAGAAGAGTTCACCTGCGGATCCAACTTCGCCATCATTTACTTTTTGAGTTTCTACATGCTTTGTGCGTTTCTGGTGAGTTGGTGGGGGGGAACAAGACCTAATCACGCATTATTCAGCCATGATGTTTGTGTACAAGGTAGGATGTTGCTTAAAGCTCCTTATTTTCTTTAATGGAATGTCAATTTATCATGAATTGCTTTAGCCACATCTAATGGCAATATTGCCCATTTCATTAACAGATTATAAACCTGTTTGTTGCTGTCATTATGGATAACTTCGACTATCTGACCCGTGATTGGTCAATTCTGGGCCCTCAGCACTTGGATGAGTTCAAGAAAATATGGGCAGAATATGATCCAGAGGCCACGTAAGTATTTGCTTGTCGTTGCTTGCTAATAATAATCAGTAAAATAACAGTATATAACTTAAAAACAATTACCGTCATTTATACGCAGATTTATGGACAAACCCTAAATTACGGAGCTCAACTGTAAATCATGTTGTTCCGAAAAATAACACAAATGTAAATGGAACGTGGCAACACTTTGCCGGTATACGTTCCGGACGTGTTAAATCAAACTGTTTTGCATATATATTGTTCCCACTTCCCAGAATGCATGTGGCGCATTTAATGACGTTATAAGGACGCTAATCCTTGTCATATCTATTTGTGTTACCAGTTGAATTTGTGTCGTATTTGACACATTTATGTCGGTCTATGATTTAAAAAAAATATATATTATAATAATAATAACTATTATTATTAATATTATTATTATTATTATTAAACAAACCGTAACTTTAAATTGTGCGTAAAATAATGACATCCAGGACGATTTCACCGTACAAGTTGCATTGTTCATCTGAGGACTGCTTGTGAAATTACAATTGATATATATATATATATATATATATATATATATATATATATATATATATATATATATATATATATATATATATATATATATATATATATATTAGGGCTGTCACCGCCATGGTACCACCGCCATGGTACCACCCGGGGAGGGAGGGAGGTTCCCGGCTTGAGTCGATTTCCAGGAATTCGACCCCATCCAAGGTCCATTTCCAGGATTTCGACCGATGGGCTAAACCTGGCCCGCGAAGCGGGCCCCAAGCACACCGAGGCCCCGCGAAGCGGGGCCGAGAACACCGCCATGGTACCACCCGGGGAGGGAGGTTCGGTTCCCGGCTTGAGTCGATTTCCAGGAATTCAACCCCATCCAAGGTCGATTTCCAGGATTTCGACCGATGGGCTAAACCTAGCTATTAGGGCTGTCAAGTGTTAATAGATTAATTAATCACAGAAAAAAGTTAAATTAATCACATATTAACGCAGATTAATCTCACTATTTTTTTGGACCGCACTTGAGCCTTGAACGTAACCGCGGATGGTTCCATTGAAGGCTGCGCAGATCAGTGATGAGGTCAATGCACGGCATTTCCTACGCCTGTTATTCCAAGATGAGTGGGGTGACTCCAGTTGGTCTGCTCGGTGGTAAATTTCGCTTTAAAAAACACCCCGATGGGACTTTAGATAAAACAAAAGTAATTTGCGTTTAATTAATTGCTGAATTGCACCCAATTGTTATGATGTTGTTACGTTTTGAGCAATACACGCATGCATGCAATTGCGTACATGCATTTAATCAATGTTTGCAAATGACATTCCGATAATAAAATGTGTTAATGTCAAAATATTACGGTATTTTGTATTTATTTTATATTATGCAAATACGTGAGTAATTTAGCTGATTAATCGTGATTAATCAAAATTTAAAAGTGTGATTAATCAGATTAAAAATTTTAATCGTTTGACCGCACTACTATATATATATATATATATATATATATATATATATATATATATATATATATATATATATATATATATATATATATATATATTTATATATGTATGTATGTATGTATGTATATATATATTAGGGGTGTTAAAAAAATCGATTCGGCAATATATCGCGATACTACATCGCGCAATTCTCGAATCGATTCAATAGCCGGCTGAATCGATTTTTAAACTTCCATTTTTAATGGAAAAATATTCAACAAAACGTCTTACTTCGGGTTAGAGTTCACACCTTTAAGTATAGAAGAATGTTATATTAATGGAACATTAAGCCTTAATATTTTATTTTAATGCTGATCAAACATGAAACCTGTATAAAACTGAAGTTTCAGATAAATAAATAATACATTTTCATACAAATCTTACACTCTATAAGTTTACTGATTAGTGTTTTCTAAATTTGAATTAAAAAAAATCGCAACAATCGACTTATGAATTCGTATCGGGATTAATCGGTATCGAATCGAATCGTGACTTGTGAACTTGTGAATCGTGATACGAATTGAATCGTCAGATACGAGGCAATTCACACCCCTAATATATATATATATATATATATATACACATATATATATATATATATATATATATATATATATATATACATACATATATTTTGATTGTGGCCGGCTGATTAATTAGTCCGACAATACCAATTTTTTTTTTTACATAACAAAATCAATCATCTCGCGGGCCGGATTAAACTCCTTTGCAGGCCTGATCCAGCCCCCGGGCAGTATGTTTGACACCCCTGATGTATACATAAATAAACAATAGATCACTACAGTACACTCACTGTGAACTGGTCTATAACTGGCACAATGCTTTTGCATTTTTTTTTTTTTACACTATGATCTCAGATAATAGATTGAGCATAGTTTTCATCATACCCTTGTGCTCTATACCAGCAGGAATTGGCAATAGTGTTCATAATAACTGGTCACGCTACACCAGGCGTCTCCAACTTCAGTCCTCGAGAGCCCCTATCCAGCCTGTTTTCCATTTCTCCATCCTTCAGGACAGCTGAATCTAATGATCAGCTAATCAGCAAGCTTTGCAGAAGCCTGATAACGATCCCGATCATGAATCAAGTGTGATAGTGGAGAGAAACATGGAAAACTTGGAGACCCCTGCTCTACACCATAGGGGTCAAACTGCAGTCGTCGAGGGCCGCAGTCCTGCAGGTTTTGGAGGTTTCCCACTTTCAACACAGCTGATTCATATTTAAGCTTATCAGTAAGCTCTGCAGGAGCCTGATAATTATCCTGATCATTGAATCAGGTGCATTGGCGTAGAGAAATCTCAAAAACATGCAGGACTTGACACATGTGCTCTACAACAACCGAAAAAAGCCCCAAAAGATTTACAGGGCAGTTTGAAGAAAAACAAAAATACATACCGTAATTTCATGACTATAAGGCGCACTGCATTATAAGGCACACCTTCAATGAATTACATATTTTAAAACTTTTTCCGCACTATGAGGCGCACCGCATTATAAGGCGCACCTTCAATGAATGACATATTTTAAAACTTTTCCCTATATAAGGCGCTACAGTAGAGGCTGGGGTTACGTTATGCATCCATTAGATGGTGCTGCGCTAAAGGGAATGTCAACAAAACAGTCAGATAGGTCAGTCAAACTTTATAAATAGATTACAAACCAGCTTTCTGACAACTCCATTCACTCCCAAAATGAATAAACAGCTGTTTTATTATTTTCTCTGAGGTAAAGTATTAGTATTAGCTAGCGTTCCAAGATGGCGGGATCTTCTGCGCATGCGCGTCACCGATCGTGCAGGATCACCGATAGCGTCTTGACAGCGAGACCTGTTGTGGCTCATTATTGATCCATATATAAGGCGCACTGGATTATAAGGCACATGGTCAGCTTTTGAAAAAATTGAAGGCTTTTAGGCCTTATAGTCGTGAAAATACGGTACTTTATATTGTTTTTGCATATTTTCAGTTTTAGAAAAGAAATGCTGTATTTTATCCAATGGTGGTGGAGTGCTTGAAGCATCCACCTCAGTTGATGTTTGCGGTTTGAATCCTGGGTGTGACATTCCTGTGTGAGGTTTTTCTTTGTGTTTGCAGGTTTCCTCCCACATTTCATATACATGCATGTTAGGTCATTTGAAGACATTAGATCGGAGTGAACATGAGTGTGGATGCTTGTCTGCTGGGTCCTGCGATTGGCTGGGACTCATTCAGTGTTTAAGAAGTATAATAGATGGCTTGATGGATAGATTGATTCACACTTCATCTTGTCCTTGTATTCTTTTTTTTTTTCCTTTAGGGGGCGTATTAAGCATCTGGATGTAGTGACACTTCTACGGCGAATACCCCCGCCTTTGGGTTTTGGCAAGTTTTGTCCTCATCGTATCGCCTGCAAGGTACAAACATTGAACAAGCAGACAAAAACATCGTCCGGAATGTAGTGTCACGTGGAAATACTTATTTCAAATAGTCCAAATTGCTCTTTTGTGCGTCACTGTGGTTCACTCACAAACACTCATGCACATTTTTATTTTTTATTTTTTAATGACTGGCTTACCCTCATGAGTCCACTATAGTGCCCTGTGATTGACTGGCAACCAGTCCAGTGTCTGAGTCTAGCTACTTGCCCAAAGTGAGCTGTGAGAGGCTGCAGAAAACCCACAACCCCAATGAGGAAAAGCGTTATAGAAAATTTAAGGGGTCAGATGTACTTGATTTTTTTTTAGAGCTGTCAAACGATTATTATTATTGTTTTTTAAATCAGATTAATCACATCTTAGAATTTTGATGAATCACTTCATTAAAAATACTTTTTAATCAACATTTTTTGCCTGCCAAATTTAAAGAACTCCTGTTATGTGTTAATTCTTTCGACATTTAATGTTATGAGGACGTCTTCCACATTTTTTCCATTGCACAGACTGATCCTCCTCTTTTTCTAATCAGTTAATTACTTGCATAATTTTAAATGAAGAAAAAAATTTACCCCAATATTTGACTAGAACAAATATTCTGAATGTCATACGCAAACATTTATTAAATGTTTTACTTTAATACATGTAGTTATGTTTATTGCTTAAACACAACCTGCACCACCGAAAACGTAACCATCCGCAATCAAGCTAAAGGATAATCTGCAGTCAAAATTAATAGTGTGATTAATCTGCATTAATACATAATTCATGCAATATTTTTTTTTGTGATTAAACAATGAGTTAGCACTATTTTTAATATATACAAATATACATCTGCACTGGTTCATTGATTTATAAGATTAATTAATTTGTTGACCAAACTCATACCTACAACAAATTCTCCAGTGAAATGAATTAAAATACCATAAGTCCATATGTTCTTATATAAATTAAAGAAGGGAAGTGGCACAGCGATTGTGTACAGTGAGACGTGATCCCAAATCTGTTTGACCGCATCACAGACGTGCTAATAACCTGCGAGCAAAATGTTTGATTATTTTAACCATGCTCACATTTTTTATTTTTTTTGTTTCTTGTCACTGTCCCATCTGGACATTCTGCTTTTACACTGCATTTCTGTTATACTGGCACATCAGAACCATAAGAGCAGAAACGTGATTTTTGTTTGCTTGTTTTATTCTTTTTTGGACCGAACTCAAAAGAAACCTGACATCGCTGGCATGTGCACATTCACGTGATGTTGCTTACTTCTCGTCTAGATATGTATAATGTGGTAATGTCAGGACAACAGCAACTTGATGCTGATGCCGCATCCTGACACAACGTAGGGAAAAACAACTCTGAAATATCCATTGAAAGAAGCATTGGACTTTTTGGTTTTGTTCATGTTTGTTGATGTAAAGAAAATAATGTAAAGAAAAACTATACACACATTGTTGCTGAGCATACTCCGGGGGTTTCCAAACTTTTTCATTTGAGGGCCACATCCAGAAAATCAGGACGCAAGGGCCACATAATGTTATGAAGAGAAATTGTGTTTAGTCCTACACATTGTACAAATAATGTATTTGTGCTTTTGCATACTGAGAAAGATGTTACAGTATATAAAACAATTTATTTGTAATATGGAAGTAGGGTTATTATAGTTTTTGAATTTTTTATTTTAGTTAGTTTTTATTAGTTCGGGGTGGTTCTGTTAGTTTTTATTAGTTTAGTTCTTTAAAAAAATGCTTAGTTTTAGTTTAGTTTGTTAGTTTCAGTATTAGTATTAGTTGTTTGTTTTTTTAAATGTGTATTACTTGTGCGCAATATTTAAAAAACACCATGGGAGCAACGTCATCTGAAGGTGCTTTTCTATTGGCTGTTGCTAGATGACGTCGCTTCTGTGTGACATACTTTCAGACGTCATTATTCCGGTTTATAACAAAATAAATCTACTAAAAATCACATTTAAAATCAACCCCAAAGGCTCGTGCATTAAATTAATCACCAAAGATTAAAACTAAGAACATGTTTGCTATAATTTTAGTAGTTAGTTTTAAAAACATAAAATGTCGTTTCAGTTAGTTTTTGTTTCTTAAAAAGTATTTTCGTTTTTATTTTATTTCAGTAACAATATTGTTGCTTGAATTTTGGTTTAAGCTTTTTCATTATTTTTAGTTAACTAAAATAACATGTAATAACCTTTAAACAGGCCAGCAAACAAATTTACTACTCTTGCTACATTTTTACTAAAACAAGAAATCTCAGAAAATCTGGAAAATATATTTTTGCCACTATAGGGAATAAAGGCATTCATGATATAAGCGGGGTTGTTGTACTAAGTAAAAACCATCAATTGTCCACTTAACCCAGCTGAGGCGTGGCATGGACTGGTCAACAGTCAATCACAGGGAACATATAGGCAAACAAACATTTGCATCATCACTCCTATAGCGAGCTTTAGAGTGTAGAATTAACTTAACATGCATGATTTTGAATGCGGGAGCAAAACAGAGTGCCTGTTGAAAAAAAACAAAACCACACAATCATGGTGAGAACATGCAGGCACCGCATAGGAAGGATGGGGCTGAGATTGGAAGCTCAGATCTGTTAAATTGTCTGTATTTAATCTCGCCCAACGGGCATTTACAAGACTTGTGAAATTATTGTTGCATTAATTCAGACATTTGTCCAAATATTGGTTAATTCAATCTTTTTTTTTATATTTTATGCTTTTTGTAGTTATTTTTCTAATTAAATAATTGGTTTATTGTTGCTGGGGATCCCCATTAGCTTTCACCGCAGTGGTTGCTATGCTTCCTGGTGTCAAAGATAAAAATCCCAATGCATGTGAACATTACTACAACAACAACAACATTACATTAAAACAAATCAGAAATGGGACAATTCGACCTGTGGATTGGCTGAAATGAATGCAGACATTGTATTGGTCCGTTGTGGTGAAAACGGAGTTGAGCCGAAAGGGAAAGCTCTCAATTTACTGGTCAATCTAAGTTCCTACCCTTGCCTAAGGTCATAAGCTGTGGGTCGTGAGTCGTGACCGAAATAATCCGACTGTGGATCCAAGCAGTTGAAATGACTGTCCTGCACGGGGCTCTCTATTAGACATAGGATGAGAAGTTTAGTAATTCGTGAGGGGCTCAGCGTAGAGCCACTGTTCCTCTGCGTTTGAGAGGAGCCAGCTGAGGTGGCTCGGGCATCTGGTTCGGATGCCTCCTGGAGAGGTGTTTTCCGGGCATGTCCCCGGGGACGACCCAGGACACGTTGGAGAGACTATGTCTCTTGGCTGGCCTGGGAACACCTTGGTATCCTGCCGGTGGAGCTGGTTGAAGTGGTTGGGGAGAGGGAAGTCTGGGTTCGGATGGATGGATGGATGGAGCTAAAGTATTTGTGTTGTACATGTGTATTTCCCCATATGTCCACACCTTGAGTCATATATGGAAGCAATAGCGAGTTATAAATTACATATAATGATTTGTTTTTCAGGACAACGTTAGTTTTTTTTTTTTTTATAGATAGCTGTAACTTTGACTTTTTGGATGTAATTTTTCTATATGTGGCTTCCAACCAAGTATGGCAAAAATGGTCACTTCAAAAAATGTATCATTGTACTCTTTCAGTTCTTTAAAGCTTTATGCAAATGTCTTAAGCTAAAAATTAAATACAACGGAACTATACTTGGACAGTTCTTTTATGTACGACTAGAGGGAGCCTGGGTACATTGCAATACATATTCACATTTGGAGCAAAACTGATTGTGTGAAATGTAAGACATCAATCACATACAAAATGCCAAATAGATGTTGTATTTATTGTTAAAGCTTGCCTGCTGTTGCTTATTTTATTATTAAAATGCATTCTGGGTGTGATAACACAACCAATTATAACAATCATATAAAGAGAGAAAAATTACTTCAGACAGAAAATCAAATCAAAATCATCAATCCTTGAAATTAAAATGTAAAAAACAATTTAAAGCTGAGAAGAGTCACTAGAAAACAGTAATAAAACTGGTCAGTTATATTATATATATATATATATATATATATATATATATATATATATATATATATATATATATATATATATATATATATATATATATATATATATATATATATATATATATATATATATATATAATTTGTATTTTTTATTTTATTTTCTTCTATTCTGCTGCAGCGACTCGTCTCCATGAACATGCCACTCAACAGCGATGGAACAGTCACGTTCAATGCAACGCTGTTTGCCCTGGTTAGAACTGCACTGAAAATCAAGACAGAAGGTTTGTGATTTTCATTTTTTTAAACAATTTACCATAGGTGTGAGGGATGTAATGGTATTGTAAATAATGCCATACCTCAATTTTGAAATTGTTGCAATAATGCAGTGGAATTGGATTGCATTGAAGGCTGCAGGTGTTCTCCACATTCAGTTTTCAACTGCATGGGAAGTGAAATACTGCCCTCTGCTGTCAGCTTGTAAACTACACCGCAAGGAAATCGACAGGAGGCTTGAGTGTTCATTTCATTTCTCTTTTTGCCGTGTTGAAGGAGGGAGAAGCCTAACGATTCTCCTCAAATTTCTCAAAATGTTCCGCAACATTACTCGGCCTGTTTAGCGAAGCCCTTTTTTTTTTTTTTTTTTTTTCTTCTTCAACCATGTAATATCTTTACTCAGATTATCAAGTGTGGGTTCAAAAGTGTTTCTAATTCTGGTAATCTGAGTCAATACCTGTTGCGCTCAGGCCGGTGGTTCTTGATCGCTCATAGTTCCATTTTGTATCTAAAGTTACAAAAGGCATACTGTAGCCTTCTACCCTGAAGATATCTATCATATCTGTGATATTTTTATATTGTGGTATAGATACATTTTAGCAGAGGTGGACATTGTCATTGGCTAGAACCACAGACTCAAGAACTCTTTTGTCCACCATTGTACTCTACAACTCCTCCCTGGGGGGGAGGGGGGTGTAGAGTGCACTTCACTTCACAAATATGGCACTTTACTGTGCTGTACTGTAATTTATTTAATTTAATTTAATCTCCAGTGTAATAACCTTATTTATTGATTGAATTTGTAGTTTTTATTATTATTATTATTATTATTATTATTATTATTATTATTATCATCATCATTATTATTATTATTACTTCAATCTCTGGTGTAATAACCTTATTTATTGGTTGATTGAATTTGTATTTATTATTATTATTATTATTATTATTATTATTATTATTAATTCAATCGCTGGTGTAAAAACCTTATATATTGATTGATTGATTTAATTTGTAAGTATTATTATTATTATTATTATTATTGTTATTATTAATTAAATCTCTGGTGTAATAACCTTATTTATTGATTGATTGAATTTGTATTTTTATATTAGTTATTATTATTATTATTATTATTAATTCAATCTCTGGTGTAATAACCTTATTGATTGATTGATTAAATTATTTTTTATTTTATTATCTGTTATCCCAAAGGGATCAATAATGTCCAGTCTAAGTCTAAGTCCATTATATTTAGAACATTGCATCTAGTCTTGTACAGTAAGTTGCCGTTCAAAAGTGGGTAGTGCCTGATTGAAGTAACTCAACCTACATTCTTCCTCACTGCACATCAGATTATTGCATCCATCATAATCTAAACCACTGTCCAGGATCAAGACCGTTTACATATTTCCATTTTGTACAAGACGATGTAAATACCATTCATTTATTATTTAATTACCTTTCCTCTTTCTTATTTATACGACTGTCATTGTCCAGGTAATTTTGAACAAGCCAACGAGGAGCTGAGAGCAATTATTAAGAAGATCTGGAAGCGAACTAGTATGAAACTGCTGGACCAAGTCATTCCACCAATAGGAGGTTGGCATCAAGAGCAATACTTTTTTTTTTTTTTTTTAAGCAATTTGTTTGCTGCATTCCATTTTATCTTTCCAAAAGCCTTTAAGGTCATAACATTTGTAGAATGACGAAAATTGGTTATATGTAAGAGCAAGTAAGAGCAAGAGAGAGGAAAATATTATCCTCATTTACTGCAATGTCAGTTGACTCATGTTTTTGGCCAGTCTATTTCACTTTATGCCAGTCCGAAATAAATTTAGGTAAGCTCGTGTATGAATAAGCGGAAGTGTTGGTTCTTATCAGTATTGTTTCTTTAAATGTAAATTGTACTTCCTGTTTTTCATTCTCTTCCCGCAAACTTGATTGGACTCTCAGATTTTGATTATCATTATAAAATAGCTCTAAAAACATTCTCAACAACTTTCTACAGTTAATGCAGTGTTGTCGTTGACTGATTTTGGACACTGGAATGAATTCCTCAATAATGATTAATGGAATTTTTTTCAGCTACTTGGTAGTCTTGTAATAATGGCAGTCACATCACACATGATGGCTATTTTTAAGCTTTTTGTGTGTGTGTGTGTGTGTGTGTGTGTGTGTGTGTGTGTGTGTGTGTGTGTGTGTGTGTGTGTGTGTGTGTGTGTGTGTGTGTGTGTGTGTGTGTGTGTGTGTGTGTGTGTTGGGGGGTAATTTTTGGTATCATCTTTGAATTGACCATGGCAGAAGAATGAACAATTTCTGTCTTATTCTTCTCTTTTCTACCAGATGATGAAGTAACTGTGGGAAAATTCTATGCAACATTCTTAATCCAGGATTATTTCAGGAAAATGAAAAAAAGACAAGAAGAATATTATGGTTACCGGCCAACCAAGAAAAATGGAACAAATGAGATACAGGCAAGCAGTTAATTTAATTGTATGCTTTTTTTTTATTTAATTTGTTTAATTTTAAACGGTAAGAAGGGAAAAGGTAAGTATTCGGCTTTATTGTTTTATATCACTATTTATATTTCTTTTTCATTGGCTGAAAAATGTGTCTACTACAAATGCTACAGAACACAGAAACACACATGTTGAGGATTGAACTGAAGAGCATTTACATGTATGTGTTCACTATTGGCACGACTGGGAGCTGTTTCTATTTGCCGCAGCTTTCATAATGTGTCAGTAGGGATGTAACGATATCCAAACATCACGATACGATATGACGATATGAAGGTAACGACACGATAATTATCACGATATTATGTGTGTGTGAGGGTGTGTGTGTGTGTGTGTGTCGATATTTACCAAAGATCACTATATTATAAAAAAAAAAAAAAGCTCATACTAAAGAGAGCACAATATTGTGCTTTTGTACATAACAGCAATGCATATAAACCACCTACAATCTCTAAGAACAATACTGAGGCGCTTAGTTAATGCACGCACACATTGATCACTTCACAAGCATATTACGTTCCCCTTCATCTGACAATTAGCATAGATTTTAAACATAGAAGGCCAAAACATCCCTAATGAAAATTAAATTGCACTAATAAACTAGCCACTAGAGGGTACTAGAACTGCGCAAATGGAAATCAACCTGACTTTTTTTAACAGATGTGTTCCTCTTAAATATTGTGAAAATGACGCCGACGATATTGTGGCAGTTTTAATATCACGATATTGCCCATATCGTTACATCCCTAATAATCAGTCAACCTCTCCTGTAATGAATCAAATGAAATTTCAAGGACTAAACAAAATAGCCTTAAACAATATTTCAGTTGGGAGGTGCTTTTGTTGGAATGTTGTCACTGCAATATATGTGTTCTTAGGGTGTATTCAGACCAGAAAAGTCATTTAGTCCGCTTGTTTGGTCCGGACCAAAAGCGGATTTTCTTTTTTTTCGTTTGGTGCGGTTCGTGACGATCTGTGGTCCCATTGGACAAAAATGAAGAGCACTGAACGCATAACAAAACCCGGAAATAGAGGAAAACATGACATTCCGACGTGCTGCATTACTGTTTGGCATATGTGTGGCGTTATTAGATGTAAGATATTTGCAAGCGTCAAAAGCAGCTCATTCAACAGAGTTTCCACGAGGCTGTTTCTAATTTTGGAACGGCGACATCGATTGTTTGCTATAACGGGAGGAGATGTTGAGCTTCGCGTGCCCCGCCTCCACCACAACATGATGGCAGCAGCGTGGCTAAAAGGAATACGCATGATTTATGAATGAATTTAGCACAATATTAACTATCGGGCAATATTTCCTCCACACGACGCTTGGCTACGTGGCTTGTTAAGCACCAAAAGGTGCATATGTCCTGCAGTTGGAGCGGATCAGCCGTGGTTTGTGTTCAGACTGCGAAGTGAACCGCACCGAGTGCGTTTGGAAGTGGACCGAGACCACCTCAAAATGTGGGTCTCGGTCCGCTTGTTTGGTCCACACCAGGATTCTTTGTGTGTATTCAGACCTGCACAAAAGGTCCGCACCAGCGTGGGAAACGAACTCTGGTCCGTCTAAAGCGGACCAAACAGTGCATGTCTGAATACTAAGGGTGTCACGATTTCGATTTTTTATCGAAATCGATCGAAATTACGTCACGATTTCGAGCATCGAAATAGAAGAGAGGACACACGATTCGAATCGAATCGTGGAGTTGGCGAATCGTGACACCCCTACTGAATACACCCTTATACTTTAATTGACCGACATAGGATCACCTTCTTTGTAGCCATTCAAATCCAATTCAAAGCAATCTGAAAACGAGAAATGCTCATTGGTGCCATAACTACACGTATGTATCTCAGGCAGGACTTCGAAACATAGACGAGGAAGCCGCTACTGAGCTCCATCGGACTATCTCTGGTGATCTGCTGAATGAAGACGAGATGGACAGAGTTACTGATGACGCTGTTGAAGAAATCTTCAGGGTAAGTGTGCAAGATAAATGAATGCAAATATAATCTGAGAATAATAATCTGAGAACTAGTTCTCACATCCCGATTTTATATGTATAACATGTACAGTATGTGTAAATCTATGAAAGGCCTTTAGAAATAAAAATTGGATTAAATAATTAATTTTAATTAATAAATTAATAATTTCTTATTTCATTGTGCAATAAGTTGGTATTTTCAAACTAGCTGCTAGTGGCATTTGTGACTTACTATAAATAAATCTGACAATAAATTGGCACATTTTTCCAACACAGAGGCAAGGGAGCCTTTTTGGTAACCATTCTGATCCCTTTGCCATGGAGAGTGATATGACGAGTGGCAACCAGGCTACAAGTCAACGCCCACTGCAAATGGTGGTGGGAATCACAAACAACAGCACTACAGGTGTGTATTCATGCTTGCTTTGAGTGAGTTACAATTTTGCAGCACAACACAATTCTTTGTGTTCTTACGGTATAGTAGAGCTGCCAATGTGGAGTAAACATTTTTGGCTGGCGAGTATGTTCGAACATAGTCGCAAATATGTTCAAACATACATGCAAATATGTTCGAATGTATTGAAATATGTTCGAACATACTCGCAAATATGTTCGAACATACTTGTAGGCTACATGCTACAAAGTTAGCATACCTTCCCATAATGCCATGGGGTATTATTTGAGCATGCGTGAGTTAAAAAAAGGACGAACTTAAATCATGCACGGCAGACATAATAAATCATAAAATTTACAAATAAACACTGTTTTTGTCTACATAATTTTCTAATAAATTGGTAATGTGGCCCAAATGCCTAAAAAATTGGGTTTTGTTTTCACTCAGACATGTGCAAATAATACCCTGTGGCATTATGGGAAGGTATGCTAACTTTATAGCATGTAGCCTACATGTACGTTCGAACATATTTGCGAGTATGTTCAAACGTATTTGCGAGTATGTTCGAACGTATTTGCGAGTATGTTCGAACGTATTTTTGCGACTATGTTCGAACGTATTTGCGAGTATGTTCGAACATATTCGCCAGACAAAACTCTTTACTCCAGATTGGCAGCTCTACGCTTCCGTACGTTCTAAAAAGTGAGTGATTAATTGATAATTGTTTATGGATTGCAATCTGGAGCCATTTGCAACCTTTCAAAACTTAACTCAAATGAGTATTTTCCCCAACTTAATGAAAATAGCCAAGGTCATTTGGGTACACAAATGTGGAGATAAGCATCCATCCATCCATCCATTTTCTTGACCGCTTATTCCTCACAAGGGTCGCGGGGGCTGCTGGCGCCTATCTCAGCTGGCTCTGGGCAGTAGGCGGGGGACACCCTGGACTGGTTGCCAACCAATCGCAGGGCACACAGAGACGAACAACCATCCACACTCACACGCACACCTAGGGACAATTTGGAGCGCCCAATTAACCTGCCATGCATGTCTTTGGAATGTGGGAGGAGACCGGAATACCCGGAGAAGACCCACGCGGGCACGGGGAGAACATGCAAACTCCACCCAGGAAGGTCCGAGCCTGGACTCGAACCGGAGACGGAGATAAGCATAATTTTTCTAATTATAGACCAATTTAACTTTTGCCTCAGTTGTCAAAGTCAGTCGAAAACCCTTTCGCGACCAGATGAAAAGATTTCAGTGAGCGAACAGTAATATGGACTTAGATTTAACAGGTCAGCTTGCAACGTCAGCGATTGGTTTGACAGTGTAACCTTCCGTAGTATGGCACTGCACCACATGGTGGCGCTTCTTTGTTATGTTATACCTATGGGACACCTCGTTGAGCCTTTCAATGTTTTTTTTTGTCATAGACCTCGGCGGTCGTGTACATAATTGTATAAATTTTTTTCGGCATTTAATAAAGTGAGTGACGTGGACATTCACCTCATTTTTGCTCTCCGTTTGGCTACCCAGTAGCTCCCGTCCATGGCTGTACTCGGCCCAAACTATCACACGTTACAACAGCAAATCCAATAGATAATAAAGATTATAAAGTCTTACAGGGGTCTTCATTCACCTTAAAACAGTCGCTGATACAATTGATCATACTAGTGAAGGAACAGTGCAATCGTGACTTAATGACTGTCCTGCAAACAGAAAACAATATGCACAGTTAAATGAAGTCAAATCAGAATTAATTAAAGTAATATGCTGAGTTCCCTAGAGATCAATTCTTGGGAAAATATTATTCATTTTGTATATAAATGATACTGTATCTGTAAGGCAGTGTTTCTCAAATCTGGTCCTCAGGCCCCCCTAGCCAGCCTATTTTCCATGTCTCCCAATTGCAACACAGGTGAGGATCGTTATCAGGATTCTCCAGAGCTGGCTGATTAGCTGTCATTGGGAATTGAGAGACATGGAAAACAGGCTGGCTAGGGGGGCCTGAGGACCGGAATTGAGAAACACTGCAGTAAGGTATCAAATTTACTCAAATGTATAAACAGTTATTATTAACTACATTTATATGATTTGAATACCATCAGATCAATAATAAAATACAAATCAGGATCAATAATATCAAGTTAGAAGGATATATAATCTATGCTGGAAGCCACATGTAAACCACATTAAGAGAAAATTATCCAAAGCCATAGGATTATTAGAAAAAGTACTGTAAAATAAATCTTTACATTTGTTTTTCAGTTGTTTCATAGTCCCATATATCAATTATTGTGTGGGAATCTGTGGACTGTGATTGGCTGGCAACCAGTTCAGGGTGTACCCCTCCTACTGCCCGAAGTTGGCCTGGGATAGGCTCCAGCACCCCAGCGAACCTTGTGAGGAAAAGCGGCTAAGAAAATGGATGGATGGATGGAGGGAGTCTGGGGATACACATACAAATTAATAACAAATGTGGTTCTTATTTGGCAGAAGTGGGCAATTAGGATAATTAACCTTACAGATAATTGTGTACCTACCAAGAACCTAATCATAAAATCACACGTCCTTAAATTCTATGATCTGGTGGTTTTTAAACTGCTAAGTTTATGTTCAAATAATAATATGCATGTATATACCGGTAGTGGAAATCTACATATAATTGACACTACCATGATTTTACTGGTCCAGCGCACTTGGGAAAAGAGTTTTCTCCATGTGGCGCCTGAGCTACAATGTTTGACACCCCTGCTCTAGAATAAAGAAGAAGAAAATAAACAATGACTGTTTTTTTTGTTGTTGTTGTTGTTTTTTAATTGGGTGTACTGAACACAACAAACTTTTTCTCGCTGCAGTTGCTCTTAATTCAAACAAACTAAAAAACAAATTCAATGAATGAAGTTGGAGCCTGTTTTTTTTTTTCTGGGTCACACTGGATAATGATTCTTTCATGTTTTCACTCCCCAAGAAACTAAGTTTAGATTCAGAGATCCAGTTGTTGTCTTTGACCGCATGTAGCAGCTGTCTTGTTCCTCAGGCCTTTTACTTACTTACTTACCCACTGTTCCCTGAACTCATTTTCCACTTGATATTTTATGAATGTTTCAGTTTTTTTTCGACCTCAAATGTTTTTTCTTTCAACCCCTGTTTTACATGTCTTTTTACAGATACAGCTGGGAGAAATGACCCACATTCAGCAAATTAAGCCGCATTTCTTTTAAGAACAACACTGAAGCAGCTTGTTGCAATGTCAGCTTTTGTGTTTATTATCTGGCCTAGATCTCACAAAGTGCTGAGAAATTGAAAAATGTCCTTTTCTCTGGCAATTTGAATACTAGAGTGAAGAACACTGTGACTTCACTTTAAAGTACACTTTGTTAGTTTTTGAAAACTTTTAATTTATTTAGTCATCCAGAAGTTCATGTTTTTGGTTGTGTTGGTTAGTAGGTTTATATAATAACTCATGACTGTTTATAACTAAATTATATTAATAAAGATTTCATAAACAACTATAGGCACAAAAACATATCCAGTTTTTTTTTTGTTTGTTTGTTTGTTTTCCCCAGCAATGTACAAAGTTTGGCCTTGGCAGAGTTGACCTCTCGCACTCATTATGAAGACACATAGATCCATCAGTCTGACTTATACATACTCAGAAGTGAAAACCCAGAACCTCTCAGTTGAGTCAAACAAAATGCAACTACCCCACCTGGCTGCCTTCACAAACAGTATTGAGTGCATGTGGAAAGTATTCGTAGTGTTTTTTTATTATTATTATTATTTATTTTTGTTTTTATTTATTTATTTATTTATTTGGTTTTGGGGGGTTTTCTTTCAGATTTTATGCCCTGGCCTTATGGGAAATTGCCATTTTCTCCAAATTCTCCAAAATGATATTTGTGAAAAACATTTTTTTCCATATTTAGATTTTTACAAATTTATTATCAATAAAAAAAAAAAAAAATCTATATACACAAATTCCACGAGTGTATGAAAATTTATGAACTACTGTACATAACAGTCACATGCATTTTTTTTTTTGTAATTGTATGTAATTGATTCAATTTGACTGTGGTAGGCCACTTCAATACTTCGGATAGATCACAATAAATAGATACTATGATTTGCTGATCTTTGCTTTTCTTTTTCTCAATCCATACATTTTTTTACATTTGGGTTGAATACCCCTGGAGCACCTTCAGATAGCTTTAAACATTTATCTAGTTTTGATTTGCATGTACACAGTAGTCATTTTGTGTGTGTGTGTGTGTGTGGGGGGGGGGTAAGCACTGCGAATACCTTCTATTCTTTGAGGTTTTGTTAGTTTTGATAATAAAGAGGCCTGCAATCTATGACTGCTTGTACGGTATCTGAAAGTACAGTTTCCTGCCGTTGCATGCTTTTACAAAGTAAGCATGGAATTAATACAATTGTAAAAGCCACAGGATTCAGATTTTTTTTTAAAAATCACTCATCTCCAGAGTTTTTGCAAGGCCCTGAGCTGTGGAAACCTCACAATAGTCCATATAAATGACAAACATTACAATGGCACTACACTGCAGTGACGTGTCAGCAATCACAGGGCCACTTATTAACTGTAACTGACTGGTGGCGAGAGGGTCCATTTCAACAACACACCTTGAAACCATCATAATTCGGGAATCTCTAATATCATACTTCTTGACAAACATGTTGACAACAAAATATAATGTATTTTTACTTAGCCATTGTCCTTTTCTATGTTTTGGTGGTCTCTGATCTCCTGCCTCTCCGTGTGTTAAAATGTTAAAAGGAAAATGTAAAAGATTATAGGGATACTCTATAAAACTAAGGATATCCTGAACATGAAATCGGCGCTTTCACACCAAAAAGCCCATGAACTTTGAGTTCATGGTAGAGTCAGTTCCGGGTCCGAAGTACTTGTGAGCGGCCCACGAGTTTGCGTTCACACAGCATGAAAGCGGGCAAGGCAGCTTATTCAAATGAGACTGATGACGTATGTCAGGGGAAGGAAAAAAACAGCACTACCCCGCCTGTCCAGCAAGTGGCGGTACCGGTAAAACTGAATGACAAACAATCAGGGTGACGTTGAAAAACGCGACCTTTGACCCTCCATCGCCATTTGTTGTGATACAAGGCGCATTATCATCTTTTTCTCTTCCTTGTCATGTTGTACAAAGTTGTAGTTGCAACTATTATAACGTCAAGGGAAAGGTTGATGACAACCATTAGGACCTGCCGTACCTCAGCAAGACGAGAAATGGATGGGCAGAACTCGCTCACGCCTCGTGGAAAGACGGTCAAACCTGCAAACACGAAGACGCTTACTCCTGCAAGCGCGAAAACTCCTGCAAGCACGAAGACGTGCACTGGTAAGGCTTAAACACACAATTATATGGAATTTATTTCACATTGGTAACTTGTAACATAATGTGATTAAAGTGAAGCGTGTTTCCGCGCGCGTCGGTCTTGTTTGTGGATATCTTGCCGTGACGCGCGCTTTCATGAACTCGGCAATCGCTGGAAACTGGTGTTTCCAGCCTAGTTATCGTGCAATTCACGGTAAAATAGTGCTTGATGGCGATTTGCTGTTCACGCTAAATGTACGCTTCGTAATTCATAATATCGTTGGAGCTGGATGTATTGTTAGTCTGTCCACGTGTTGCTTTTTGCTTTAAAAAAAAAAAAAAAAAAAAGTGTTGAAATGGCTTGCTTTCTTTGACAATGCACAAATGATAGGACAGACGTGCCGGGATTTAGGGAAAAGTCATTAATTTGGGAAGTGTTAGATTGCCACCTCAAGCTAGTGGTTTATTATAGTGTCACACATATAGGTGCATATTCCGCTATTTTAAGATATTCTGGTATCATGTCAATCATGAGGTTGTTGCACAAAAGTAATTAATGTAGAGATTAATTTAGCATTCATTAATTTGTTGTGTTTCTGTTCCAGATTGGCCACTTCTACCGGTCGGGGTGTGTTCCGCGCCAGGTGTGGAAGAACATCAGAACCTCTGACTGGTGGGACGCTGTAGTTTCAACCTACGATGATGGCAAATGGATGAAAGACTTTCGTGTTTCCAAGGACACATTCGAGTACCTCTGTTACCGTCTTGGACCCGAGCTGGAGAAGAGTGACACCAACTATCGTCTTTGTGTTCCACTGCGAAGGAGAGTTGCTGTAGCTCTGTGGAAACTTGCCACCAATAATGAGTATAGGAGCATCTCACATTTGTTTGGCATTGGCATTCCTACAGTGTGCCATTGTGTGCATAACTTCTGCACTGCGGTCGAGAAGGTGCTTTTGGCAGAGGTCATACGGTTGCCCTGCAAAAACAAATTAGAAGACATGGCAGCACATTTTCAGACAAAATGGGGGCTGCCACAGTGTGTGGGTGCGATAGATGGATCCCACATTCCCATTATTCGACCAGAAGAGTACCACACTGAATACTTTAACCGCAAAGGCTGGCACTCCATCATCCTGCAGGCTGTGGTGGATGCAAAGGGGCTCTTTTGGAATGTTTTTGTTGGTGCTGCTTGGAGCGTGCATGATGCTAGAGTGCTCCGCTTGTCTGGGCTATAGGATCTGGTGGACAGAGGTTTGCTACACCCTCAAGAAACAAAAAACATACATGGACACAACGTTGGGTATTACCTGCTCGGTGATGCTGCCTATCCACTTAAGAGCTGGCTGCTGAAGCCGTTCAACGACAACGGCAGGCTGACCATGCAGCAGTTAATTTACAACAAGACAAGCAGAGCCCAAATCACCGTGGAACACGCATTTGGTAGATTAAAGGGCAGGTGGAGATGTTTGTTAAATCGCAATGACTGTCAACTGGACAAAGTAAAGTCTATGGTCATAACTTGTTGTGTTTTACACAATTTGTATGAACAGAACGGGGATGATTTTTTGGGAGAATGGGAGGACAGTGCTATTGTCCCGCAGCAGCCTGATGGTACTGAGTCTGCAATAGTGGAAACTGAGGGGGTGCATGCCCATGCAGCAATTCTGAAGTTTTTTAATACATCATTGTAAAGGAATTGTGTGTTTTCATTACATTTTTTTTTTAAATAAAAAACATTAAAAAGAATTCATTGAGCGTAAGTTTTTGTGTGAAAAAAACAGAACAAAAACTGTGCTATGAAATCGAAAGTATTTATTACTTTGGCATTTGGCTCATTGTGTCAACAAATCTGTTTAAGACTGGCAGGAAGCCCATTTGGAAGTCTCTGTCATGCCTCTGGTTTTGTTCAATCAGCTCACGTGCCAGCTGTTGATCTTCCGTGCGTTCCTGCCGTCTGAGTTCAAGGTCCTCCTTGCGCTCCTGGCGTCTGAGCTCAAGGTCCTCCTTGCGCTCCTGGCGTCTGAGCTCAAGGTCCTCCTTGCGCTCCTGGCGTCTGAGCTCAAGGTCCTCCTTGTGCAACCTCACTTCTTTGAGTAACATCGCTCTCGTGGCCTCCCCGTTCTTTTCGTCAAATTCGTGCAGGTAATCCAAAAACAGGTGGTCTCGGTCCCGTTTGCGTTTACCTGTAGGGATGTAGATGTACAATGAGTGAGTGACAAAAAAAAAAAAGGTGCCCTTAAATTATTATTTATTATAAATTATGTGAATATAGGTTTAACGTATAATTGGATTTGAACCATTGCAATAATAGAAGGGCTGGGTATAATACTAATGTCCTAAATCAATGTGACTTTGATTCACAAGAGCTAAATTCCAAATTGATTCAATTCAATAGATTAATATACATCAACCATCATTTCTCAAATATGAAGGACCTGATCAAAAAGGCCACAATCATTAAATTCCAAATTAAATTATGCAGAGGCAGTATCTGCTGACATGTTTTGAGTTGACTTTTGTTCATGGCTGTAGTGTGACTATAATCATTAGCAAGCATAACAATTTGTTATTCAATAATTGTAACTGGGAAAAATGCCACGGAGGAGGCGGGCCGTCCATTTTGTGAAGGTAAGAAATTTGAAACTTCTGTGAACAGTGACTTTCACAAAAACACCAATATCCAAAAATGTATACTGTACACACAAAGAACATTTAGGCATTTAAATTATGTCATGACTTTCTGGGGAAAATATATGTTAAAATAATGCCTTTATGAATCTATCAGTCTCCGAAAAGGAAAACCATTTTTTTTTTTTGTGTAAAACCCAGCCTTAACAGAAGTGCTATATTTTAAAGTGTGTGATTTTACTGGACATTTACCTGGACGGGGGAGCAAGGCAGAAGACTCAGGAACAGCTCTGCTGATTCTGCTCGGAGGCCGCGAATGTTCACTTACTTCATCATTTGAAGCTGTATCAACATCATGTACATCCAATGAGTAACAGTAAATAGGCCTAATTGTGTGAACAAATCTGTTTAAGACTGCCAGGAAGCCCATTTGGAAGTCTTTGTCATGCCTCTGGTTTTGTTCAATCAGCTCACGTGCCAGCTGTTGATCTTCCGTGCGTTCCTGCCGTCTGAGTTCAAGGTCCTCCTTGCGCTCCTGGCGTCTGAGCTCAAGGTCCTCCTTGCGCCCCTGGCGTCTGAGCTCAAGGTCCTCCTTGTGCAACCTCACTTCTTCGAGTAACATCGCTCTCGTGGCCTCCCTGTTCTTTTTGTCAAATTCGCGCAGGTAATCCAAAAACAGGTGGTCTCGGTCCCGTTTGCGCTTACCTGTAGGGGTGTAAATGTACAATGAGTGAGTGACAAAAAAAAAAGAAGGTGCCCTTAAATTATTATTTATTATAAATTATGTGAATATAGGTTTAACGTATAATTGGATTTGAACCATTGCAATAATAGAAGGGCTGGGTATAATACTAATCAATCAATCAATCAATCAATCAATCTTTATTTATATAGCACCTTTCATACATTTAAAATGCAACTCAAAATGCTGGACATTCATAATACAATAAAATAAAAGAAAGAAACCCCCCCCCCATCCCCATGATCGTACCCACAGACACACCCAAAACCCAACAAACACATGAAAACCACAACATGGCGGGGCACAGAAGTACCCTGTAAGGAAAGGCACCCAGGAGGAATTCATCCACAATGAGATGGATGAAGACCAAGCATCCCTCTCACTGTGGAGGCTCCCCCATGAGAAAACACTGGAGCTAAAAATTTAATAACTACCAAATAAAAACATTTAAACACTAAAAGAAAACAGTTAAACACGATAGAAAAATTAAATAAATAAAAACAAAGCTACAAGACAATATAGATTAAAATAGCTAAATAAATATAAGGGGATAAAAAAAAATAAAAAATAAAAATAATAATATTAATAATAATAAAAAGATCAATCAAATGCCAAACTAAAAAAGTAAGTCTTAAGCCTCCTCTTAAAAATATAAATATTCTCTGCAGACCTGATGCTCTCCGGCAGGCCATTCCATAGGTGAGGACCCTAGTGGATAAAGGCAGCTTCACCATGTGTCTTGGTCCTCACCTTTGGAATAGTTAAAAGGCCACTGCCAGAAGACCTCAGAAGCCGTGAGGGGTAATAGGGTAAAAGCAAGTCAGATAAATAAGATGGGCCAAGACCGTTAAGACATTTAAAAACTAATAAAAGCACCTTAAAATCATTCCTGAAACGCACGGGGAGCCAATGCAGCGATTTTAAAACTGGTGTAATGTGCTCCTGCCCTCCGGTCCCCGTCAGCACACGTGCAGCTGAGTTCTGAAGGAGCTGTAGGACTGAAATATTCTTTTTGGGAAGACCAGAGAGCAGGGAATTACAATAATCTAAACGACAAGAAATAAAAGCATGCATCAGCACCTCCGTGTTGGCCTGTGAGAGAAACGGGCGGACTCTGGCAATATTCTTAAGATGGTAAAAACCGATCTTGGCTACATTTTTAATATGAGGATTAAAAGTAAGCTCAGAGTCAAAAATAACGCCCAAATTCTTTACACATTGTGTGGGTTTAAAATCTTGTAGTTTAGGTAAAAGTTTCTCTCTCTGACCTTCAGGACCGATGACTAAAACCTCTGCTTTGTCCTGGTTGAGCTGCAGGAAATTTTCTGCCATCCATGACTTAATGTCTAAAATACAATTTAAAAGGGTATCAATAGGCCCCATGTCATCAGGTGACACGGCGATATACAGCTGTGTATCGTCAGCGTAACTGTGGAAGTTGACGCCGTGTCTCCTGATGACTTCCCCAAGGGGAAGCATATAAAGATTAAAAAGTAATGGGCCTAAGATTGAGCCTTGGGGAACCCCACATTTAATTTCATGGGTTTCAGAGGAACATGTATCCATACTTACAAAGAAATATCAGTGTGTGAGACAGGAATAAAACCAGTTAAAAACTGTGCCAGAGATGCCCACCAGGCTAAATCAATGTGACTTTGATTCACAAGAGCTAAATTCCAAATTGATTCCAATATTTTTGATTCAATTCAATAGATTAATATACATCAACCATCATTTCTCAAATATGAAGGACCTGGTCAAAAAGGCCACAATCATTAAATTCCAAATTAAATTATGCAGAGGCAGTATCTGCTGACATGATTTGAGGTGACTTTTGTTCATGGCTGTAGTGTGACTATAATCATTAGCAAGCATAACAATTTGTTATTCAATAATTGTAACTGGGAAAAATGCCACGGAGGAGGCGGGCCGTCCATTTTGTGAAGGTAAGAAATTTGAAACTTCTGTGAACAGTGACTTTCACAAAAACACCAATATCCAAAAATGTATACTGTACACACAAAGTACATTTAGGCATTTAAATTATGTCATGACTTTCTGGGGAAAATATATGTTAAAATAATGCCTTTATGAATCTATCATTCTCCGAAAAGGAAAACGTTTTTTTTTTTTGGGTTTTTTTTTGTGTGTAAAACCCAGCCTTAACAGAAGTGCTATATTTAAAGTGTGTGATTTTACTGGACATTTACCTGGACGGGGGAGCAAGGCAGAAGACTCAGGAACAGCTCTGCTGATTCTGCTCGGAGGCCGCGAATGTTCACTTACTTCATCATTTGAAGCTGTATCAACATCATGTACATCCAATGAGTAACAGTAAATAATTTCGATGAGCTTCAAGTTACATGACTTTGAACTTACTGGAAGTTGACAGAGGGGCGCAGTTTCCGCTTGTGGATGGACCATCCTCGCTTATCCCTTCCAACGCCTCGACTGAAACTGTCTCAACAGAGTCATGCCATGAGTAAGGGCACAGTGCAATGATTTAGGTGAGGGTAAAACACGGCACTCACATTATATCCTTCCATTTTTCATTGCCACAGAACACTATATGCCACACTACATTGCCAAATATGGCGTCATGTACAAGCTTTTTTAGGCAGCAATACAACGAAGTAAAATTAATTGTGAGTGGTGTGTTGCTTTATTAGTTTTATAGGGAGCTTTTGAAGTTACATGAAATGAAATGAAACATACCAGGACTGCTCAGGGAGACATCAGAAGGTAATGAAGAGCTCAGAGAAGGTCCCGCTGTAAGTCAGAGTACATCACAACAAAAGGTCAGTTTACACTGTTAGACGACATACCTTTTAAGAGGCAAAAAATATATATATACATTGGGATTTTACTCTGAAAAGTCTTTACATGCTGTAGCCTCCACTTTTAATAAACATGCAATGAATGCATTTTCATGTAATCTTTATAGCAACGGATATTTCACCGTGACCGTCAACTCCCCTGCCAGCGAGATTCTCGCGCGATTCATGGCAAAGTAGCGCTGGTATCGAGGTGAAGGTCACGGCAAAATATCCATTTCGAGTCATTCTTCTATATACGAGCTGTTAGGTGACGAGACTAACAAGTTAAAACACTTTAGTCGCGTTGTATACAGAGCCTTGGCTTAAGGGGGAAAAAAACCCCGAAGTGGTTGTTTTGCTTTTAACCGTGCATATCATGCCTGGTTTCCACACGTCCTTTGCACGAAGATTTTCAATTTCGTCATCACTGAAAGCAGGGCTATTTCGGCATTAGCTGCCTACAATACTCTTCATTTACTAGGTTAATTGATTTAGGAATGATTTCACAACATTACATAGGTTCGGAGGTGGATGCGTGACTTAGCCAAGCTTAAGCCATGCTACGCTAACAGCTTAGTGCTAGCGCGGTGTAAAAGCAACGTTGCGACCGCGCAGCGACCTAAACGAATATATAAATACAAAGTGTTCATGAGGCAATTCTGTCTTACCTTGGTGTGTTAGCGAGTCTGTTGGTGACGAATCCTCGCCCACTGCCGTGTCCTCGCACATGGCTTCCAGCATTGCAATTGCAGAGTTCTTAGTTTTACCGGTTGTACACCCCATCCGGTGGCCGAGAATGACGTCCAGTCTTTCGTACCATTTATTAATTTTGCGGTCATTTCCGCTTCGGTTGTTGTGGTCCTGGAGTTTTTTGTAGTCCTGTTTGAGTTTCTTGAGTTTTTCCCTTACCTGCTTTTGTGTGTGGAAAATGCTAAGCTCTGCTAGCTTCGCGGTTATCAATTGATAGACTTTATCGTTTCTTGTGGCACTTTCAAAGTGTCGTTGGGTCTCCTCGTCCCCGTAAATGCTCAGGAGAGCCTGCACTTCTTGATCCGTCCACCTATCGTTTTTTTTAAATCCTTCCATTGCCAAAACGTTTGGGGGGAAAAATCGTTGCGCTCTATAGCAGTGGATAGTAAAAAGAAATGGCGGCTTTACCGCGAAAAACTCACCTATCCAAAACAACACACCTCCTCGTCCATCAACCAATCATGACACACTTCACAACACGCCCCCACCTTGTGTAGTTCAGGGTACACCCAAATACCCTCCTCAGGCCAAGGAACTTTGGTAGTACCGTTTCGACCCCCCCAGACCCGGAACTGGTTTTGTGTGTGAACGCAAACTTTGGACACACTCCCCCGGAACATAGGGAAGTTCCTTCATAAAGTTCCTGCGGTGTGAAAGCGCATAAATACACATTATACAGTTCATTATTACTACCATATCTGACATATTGTGTGGAAATCTGGGGAAATGCATAGAAAACAAATACCAACTCCAGTTTCAAATTGCAAAAGAGAGCTATAAGAATTATAAATTGATCAAAATATACAGAACCAACACATCCAGTATTTTTTAAATTAAATGCAATGAAATTTTATGACTTGGTTGAGTTTAAAATAGCACAAATAATGTGTAAAGTTTATAATAATTTACTCTGCCACAGTACACAGAAGTCGTTTGAAATTAGACACAGACCTTGTGATATAAGGGGTACAAGTGTCTATAAAAAAAAACTAAAACAAGAACAAATATTAAGCAAAGGTGTGTATCTGTAAAAGGTGTTAATTTGTGGAATAATTTGGGTATTGATCTGAAAAAATGTGACTCACTTCTGGAGTTTAAAAAAAATGTTTAAAAGTAAAGTTCAAAAAAATTACCTCTGTCAGACCAGAGTATGAAAATTGTATATGTGAGTATGTGTATATGATTTAGATAGGTATTATGGTATATGTTTAGTAAATTCATGTATATATGTTTTTGGCAAATGTAATCAATCATGTTTAAGTGCACTTGTATATATAACCAGGTTTATATATTTTATTATTTATTATTATATTTTATTATATATTTTATTTTAAAAAATAGTAAATTAGTATTATATTAATAATGAAATAAGTTTAAATATATAAAGTAAAAGGGGTAGGACTAGATAAGTTTCTAACTTCTTCCTACTCCCTTTTGAACATGTAAATTATGAATGATTGATTATTTTATTGGGATTTTCTTTTCTTTTGATTTCCGTTTTTTCTGCTATTTTGCTTGTTATATGTTCAATAAATCAAAAAATCAATCAAAATCAACATAAGTCACGAGCTCAAAAGAAGCACTTCAAGAAACATACTAATTTCAACAACAATAAACTACAACAACAATAAATACACGTACCTATTAATATTATTTTGTTATAGAATATGGGTAGTAGCTGAGGCACATGTGATACTGCTGTAATTCCACTAGAGAGCACTCATGATATACACAAAACAAAGACAATGCACAGTTGAGGACTTGTGCAAAAGGCTACTTAAGTAAATCATTGCAAATGTATACATTTCCAGTATATTAAACAGTAATTCATATAAATATATATTGGGACTCAAATTCAGTGTCAGTAATTCAGTCTAAGGATTAGAATGAGAACATGCATGCAGCTCAATGTTCACTCTTGTGTGAAGTCTTTGTAAGAGAAGAAAATTCAAGTGAACGAAAGAAAATAGGTAAAAATGAAAGCTGTTTTTAATATGGAAAGTGGATTCCGTTAAAAGGTTGCACAGACCCAGAGATTATTTATTTATTTATTTATTTATTTATTTTTTAAGAATTGCATTTTTTAAAAATGGTTCCAATGATAATGGTTATTCCCTTGACTCTTCATCTGCTTGTTTGAAATCATGATCTTACCTTAATTCTATACATAGAGTTTGGACATTCCCAAAGCAATGTTTTATGGATTCTCTAAGATTTGACATGTCATAAGTGACACCAAAACATATAAATAGCCATGATTTCAAGGTCATATGAAAGCATAGAAAATAACCAACTATATATTGTTGTCTGAGGTGAGTGTGTTAACAAAATGTCTAGGTATCCTTAACACATCATTGTATTATGTATGAATCACTTGATGGGTTCACATCAAAATATTGAAGGTTGCAGTTTATCTTTAAATGTATTTTCTTTAATTTACCTTCTGAAATAATACTTACATCCTCATAGTACAAAGTATCGTTGAAGAAACAACACAATCCTTTTCTCTGATGTCTCTACACCAGAGAAGGAAACTGGACCACATGCCTTCAGTTACAAAGCTCCATTTGACCGGAATAGTTTGCCTGATGCCATTAGATCCATCAACTCCTTTCATTTTTTCAAGTCGAGGCATTCAAGGACTTTCACCACCCTCAGCTCATACGAGAGCATACGAGAGCTCGCTAGTGCGTCTGGCGACAAAAGATGGTTAATACCAAATACATTGCCTAATGTATTCCCTCATAAGCAGTGTTGCCACAGTTACCTTGAAAAAGTAACTTAGTTACTTTACTGATTACTTGGTTTTAAAAGTAACTAAATTGCATTACTGATTACTTGATTTTAAAAGTAAATACTTTATTGAAAGTGCATTTTTAACATGAAAATAAAGGTTGTTTTTTTTTTTTAATGAAAAACAAAATAGGCAGTCTCTCTTGACTTCTTGTAACGTAAATACTTTTTCTAAAACAAAAATCTATCCAGGTTGAAAATGAAAATCCCCTTAATTCCTCTATTGTTTGTTCCGCTATTCCAGTGTGTACACTTGAGTCGACTCGTGCATGCTGAACGTGACTTGTCTGACGTTATTCTGTCCTCAATGTGTGTGTCCAACACAAATTGACAGATAGCGAACAGTCAAAGTGGAAAAATGAAGAGGCTGGAGTAAAGTTTTCGTTTTTACTGTTGTCTTCAATCTTTCTATTTTATCTTCTGTAAAACTGAAACAATATGAACATACAATACAATGTTATGTCACTCAAATATACATGCACAAACAATAATGATAATACAAATAGCTGTGCATAAACTGCAACATAACTGGTATTAGTTATGCAAACAAACAATCAATTGCCTTTTATAAATGAAAGCAACTAGTAGTTTGTTCCTACGTATTAGGGAAAGGGGGAGGGGGGCGGGGTGCACTTTTGCTCCAACGAAGCAAACTACTCGGGAAAGGGGGAGGGGGGGTGGGGTGCACTTTATGCTTCAATCGCAAATTTGGCAGAAGTTTATTCTTGGATATCTGGACATGTCATCAAAAAGGCATCACGAATTGGGAGAAGAAAATAGGAAAAGAAAAAACAATGAGATGATGCTCGCGCGTCACTTGCAGGTATGACAATTTGTTTATTTTGTAGCAGCTACGTTTACATGACCACAGTTAGCAAAAAACAAAACAAAAAACACTCCAAACCGCCGCAGTGGAATGGTTGTGACCAGCACGTTCATTATACGGTATGTTAAATGGAATGTGAGGAGACAATATTGTTTCATATGGAACGGCCAAGAGCGGCATGTACTGGTGAAAGTGTAATTTGAAAATAATAATAATAATCATCTTAAGGCTAAGTAGATTTCCTCATTTCATATTCATAGTTTTAACATTATGTCCAGAATTTTTACATAGTGCTCTATCAGTCCTTCTCTAAAAAGGTAGATTATGACAATTTTCATGTACCTGTGTTTTAAATATAGGCCTGCACAATACCATAATCCTAATCAATTTAGAAAATGTTTGTACCATGGTTGGTTCAAAACCATATTTCATTGTAGAATCCCTGAATATTGTCTTGTATTTCTGAATACAGGTTCAATGCTTCAAGGAGCATTTCATACCCTAACATGAATGCGGAAATTGCACAAAAGCTGTCATATGATGACCTGATAGCCGATTTTGCAGCCCAGAAATGTAGACATGTGCCTCTGTACTAACTTGCTTGCACTTTGTTTATTTCCAGATGTTTATTTGTTAATAGTAGTGGCATTGAGTTTTATTTTAATTAATTTAGCTTTATTTATTTGAGTATTTGGTGTCATTGTTAGTTTTAGAAAGACTTATTATTTATCACTTATTTTTGTGAACATTTTTAAAACTTCAATATTGACACTTACAAGTAGGGCTGGGTATCTATTCAGATTTCCAGAATCGATTTAATTCGATTCACAAGGGCCCGATTCAATTCATGATTCACAACTATTTTCGATTCAATTGAGGAATTCATGCAGCACATATTTTAGACAGTCAAAAGTACCAATGCTGCAAAGAGTAGAAACTTCTTGCTCTAATTTAATGCATTAGTAAGAATATGAATATTTACATGAGGAATTGAATCCATTGCAGTTACATTAATCTGTTTCATTACACATGGCCTGATAAAAACAATAAATAATAATTTAAATAAATTACAACCACAGCACAGGCTGTGTAAATAAATTGACAAAAATGGGGGGGTCGATATATTGATACATGGTTTTATGTATCGATATTGGGATATGAAAAGGTGTATCGATATGATAGAGATATATCGATATTTCAAACCCAGCCCTACTTACAAGTTATTTTGTTTAATAAAGCAAAACTGACAAATACTCAGATCAGTTCATTTCCACCAGGGGAGGGGTGATGGGGTGTGCGGGCGGAGTGTTGGGGGGGCACCACAAAAGATTTATGCTCAGGGCACCAAAATAGCTAGCCCGGCCCTGCTCACAAGCGATGCTTTTCTGTGGCACAAGCAACATAGGAAGTCGTGAGAAATGTCGCCAGTATGCAAGCTAGCGAGTGATTTGCACACGGCCCACTATTAACTAAAGATGTCATGTGATCACCTACCGGAACGCGGCTGAAATCAACTGAAAAACAATTACGCGAAAACGCCTGTAGCGGGCGCCAAAGCAACACAAACTAGGCAGGTCCAACAGGTCATGACAGACGTCACTCCCCCTGGCGAGAGGGCGGAGACGACCTCATCCCATAATGCTTCACGGACCAGTTGAGGATGGAAATAAAAAAATTTTTTTTTACCACTTTTATGGTCCATAATGTACACTTTTTTGTTGCGTTGTGTGCCTGTTGGTTAATAAAACTAGTAGTAAAAGTATCACTTTTGTTTTGAATGTGCAAACCATTCACGACCAGACCATGGCTGAATTCAGTGTGGTGATCACTGACTTCCGCCTCATCTTCATAGCTTGCGGCAGTTGTTTGTGAGTGTTACAACAGTGAGATCGTTTGCCTTCTTCATGAAAATGTGGAGTAACGCATTGAATCTCTGGACAGTAACTTTAATCAGACTAGTTTGTAGAATAAAGTAACGTGTTAGACTAGTAGTTACTTTGGAAAACAAATTTTTTGAGTAAAGCGCGTTACTGGCAACACTGCTCATAAGGAGCTTAAACTAAAGGAGCTTAAACTACTGGCAACACTGCTCATAAGGAGCTTAAACTAAAGGAGCTTAAACTACGGCAACACTGCTCATAAGGAGCTTAAACTGCTCACTGCTCATAAGGAGCCTAAACGGCCATGAGTAACACTGCTCATAAGGAGCCTAAATGTCCATGCATAACAAATGTAAACCGTGGAAAATGACATGAAAGACAGGAGTTAATGGATGCGTACCTGGACCATGCTGCAAACTCGCATCAGAAGAAATCACCACCAGTGTTGCCACAGTTACCTTGAAAAAGTAACTTAGTTACTTTACTGATTACTTGGTTTTAAAAGTAACTAAATTGCGTTACTGATTACTTCATTTTAAAAGTAACTAAGTTAGATTAAAAGTTACTTTTTTAGTTACTTTCAGCAGCTGCCGATAACACCATCTCAACATAAAAATAATGCGGTAGAAACGGAGTTCCAAATACTTTATTGAAAGTGCATTTTTAACATGAAAATAAAGGTTGTTTTTTTTTTTTTAATGAAAAACAAAATAGGCAGTCTCTCTTGACTTCTTGTAACGTAAATACTTTTTCTAAAACAAAAAATAAAAATCTATCCAGGTTGAAAATGAAAATCCCCTTAATTCCTCTATTGTTTGTTCCGCTATTCCAGTGTGTACACTTGAGTCGACTCATGCATGCTGAACGTGACTTGTCTGACGTTATTCTGTCCTCAATGTGTGTGTCCAACACAAATTGACAGATAGCGAACAGTCAAAGTGGAAAAATGAAGAGGCTGGAGTAAAGTTTTCGTTTTTACTGTTGTCTTCAATCTTTCTACTTTATCTTCTGTAAAACTGAAACAATATGAACATACAATACAATGTTATGTCACTCAAGTATACATGCACAAACAATAATGATAATACAAATAGCTGTGCATAAACTGCAACATAACTGGTATTAGTTATGCAAACAAACAATCAACTGCCTTTTATAAATGAAAGCAGCATTAAAGGAAAAGGAAACTCACAAGCGATGCTTTTCTGTGGCACAAGCAACATAGGAAGTCGTGAGAAATGTCGCCAGTAAGCAAGCTAGCGAGTGATTTGCACACGGCCCACTATAGGTCGCTTGCACATCGTAATGCATCATGGGAGTTTTTCCTTCGGGCGCCATATTGGGTGTCCGCCGGTTCACAAGGTACACTCGCGAGTTACACGGTAGAGCTTATCAACCTGATGTAATTTTCGCAGTATTTTCACGATTTACCGGAAGATCAAAAACAACGATACAGGCAGAAGGTGTCTCTGTGTGGCGGGATTGATCCTAATTACGTCCTGACCAAGGGTGATTTTTTTTTTTGACGGAGAAAGCTTGCTGGCCAAATGTGACATCTCTGGACATCTTTCCCTACCTCGTGTTGACAACATGCTCCATAACACGCCAACAAATCACTGGAGGCTTACAATTATTTTGTAAGCGGGTGGATACAGAGTGTAAACTTTAACATCGCATCAGAAGAAACGGTTGCTGTTGCACGTAAGTAAACCACATAGTGTTGGTAATTCTGCACACAAAAATGTTGATTTGTTCTCAGGCTTCCTGTTATCATTGTGTTTACATGCACAGCTGGCTTTACCTGATGTGGTTTTTCTAATCATTTTATAACAGGCAAATATGGCAGAGCGTATAAGAATAAAAAGTAACTATGCACAGCCTCCCCGTGGCTTAATTAAATTTAATGCTACCCTTTCACTAGTTACATGTTACTTAATCAACTTATTCTAAATGGTTAAGGTTAACCACTCTCAGAGGACGTATTTTTAGTTTCAGTTTCCAGTACAATAAAACGTGTTCATGGTAACTACTGAGCATACTGACAGCTTTTCTTATGATCTCACGGTTAAGGAGGCTGTCACAACACCCAATTTCTGTCTGGTGCCGGATGGCAACAATTCCCATCACTTGTCACGACAACACCAATATTATTACCAGGTATGTATGGCTTTACTTTTTGTAGTTTCTTATTTAATTCTATGTTTCATATTTTCATTACAATGTTTGTAATATTTTCAGATTCAGGCACAGATGAGTTTAACTGGACGGACTTCTGCGACTTTGTGGTGTGGACAAAGTGTGATTGAGCGAGTCCACCCAGATCGCTCGTTTTGGCCAGTTGGAAAAGCCAGAGTTTTTTTTCCCCCCCAAAGTCCCCTCCTTACCTGAACTGCTCGGGAGAGCATTTACTAGATCAGCAGTGGACTTCCAGTGTTCCTGCTCAGCCGCTGTCACCTACCACTTGCTCATGTACTTCAAAGATGCGGAATAAAGTAGTTTTTTGTGCTGCAGCAGATTGTAAAATCAAATGATATCACTTGAAGTGTGCCAATCTAGACTGCCAAAAGGACAGTGGTTTTGTGACAAGTGTGAAACAAGGATTATTGGGAAAACTGTAACACAGTACTGGTACTTGTCTTACATTAAACAAATTTAAAAGAGAGCAACTTTTTCCTCTGTACATAGCATAATGAAAGTCATTGCGTACCCCCTCAACATTACATCATACCGTCATCAGGATGGTAGGCACCTGTGCTAAAATAAATACATTAATTAACAGTTCAATTTTATCCCTGAAATTACTACATCTAATCATTATTCACTTCATTTTTTGTGCTTTTAGAAATAATAGAGATTTATGCCATTACTTTAAGAGGGACCATATTGCACATTGAGTCAAATCCTGTCATTTGTCTTATGTATAGCTTGGTAAACAAACCCAACAATAGAATTTGTATAATCGCTGCCTTTATTAGCGCCAAACAAACAGTCGCATGTTGTCCTCCTCCAATGCTTTGATGCTCGCCTTCGTTTCCATCATGTCATTGGCAATCAAGTCGGTGTGGCATGAGATCCCTAAAGAAAAAAATAAATTAAAAATCACAAAAAAATACGGTACCAGTAATAGGTTTAATATAGTAAAGTAGTATAGTTTTTTTTGTCAGTGTAAAAGAAATGTACACATTTTGTTGCATTTTTTAATGTATGAACATTGCTACAGGCAAATACTTATTTCTATAAACACTTCCAAATGTCTCTAAAATATAAGGTGCGTGTACACACACAAACAAACACATACATTCACTCATGCATACAATATATCATGTAATGAATTCTGAGTGGCATACCAGAGTCAATGATGTCAGCAGTACTTGAGGGTACAGGTTACTGGAGCCATCTGGCTGCATAACTGCAACAATCTCTGCCACTTCGAGTCGTCTTTTCTTTGCTTGTCTCTCCTGTGCACGTTCATATCTTGGCACCGACTGGGCTGAGACATAGATGTTGTAACTTGGGACCCAACTTTAATGTTGGAGCCCAGTCGGGATGATTGGACAGAAAAACGGGCGCAGGGCGACCTGTTAAAATAAACAAATATATAAACAAATAAAATATGGAAAGACTGGTTATTTTACCGCAGTAGGGTGGCCGTGAATAAGTTCTTTAGCATGATGTGTAGGCTACCGGGGGTCTGTTTTCTTGCATCACCCCCGGGGGTCTGTTTTCTTGCATCAGCCCCTTCTGTCTCTTTTTTTTCCAAGTTTACATTTTGCCACCAAAAAACATGTTATCGGCATTAAAAGCCCAAGACTAATTTCAGCAGTAAACACTTTGCACTGGCACTACTTGGGTGAAAATGTTCGATGTTAGCTTTCGGCTAACGTCCGCTAGCCAGCTTGTACTACCGAACTTGCTTGCTCATGAATCCAAAACATAAGCAACTTGCCCATATATGGGCGGTCGAAACGTTATTAATCCTCATGCATTAAATAAAGGTAAACAAGCTTACCGCTCACAAAGTGATCGCTGCACACACGAGCCCAAAGTAACGACTTCCCTCCGGAGTCCGCACTCCTCTGTCTCCAGGCCCTGGTTCCTAATTATTTTCGGAATTCGGAAAAAAGACCGACCATTTTCCCCCTTGGCTTTGTTCGAACAGCCAACGATGCAGCAACAATGTACCATTTTAAACGCAGAAAACAAACGTGATAGATACGTGTTAGACCGAATCGCTACGTAAATGGAGGCCACCCAACATGGCGACTACGAGAAATCCGAGGCGGAAGTGACGACATGTGCAAGCGACCTAACTAAAGATGTCATGTGATCACCTACCGGAACGCGGCTGAAATCAACTGAAAAACAATTACGCGAAAACGCCTGTAGAGGGCGCCAAAGCAACACAAACTAGGCAGGTCCAACAGGTCATGACAGACGTCACTCCCCCTGGCAAGAGGGCGGAGACGACCTCATCCCATAATGCTTCACGGACCAGTTGAGGATGGAATTTTTTTTTTTTTTTTTTTACCACTTTTATGGTCCATAATGTACACTTTTTTGTTGCGTTGTGTGCCTGTTGGTTAATAAAATTAGTAGTAAAAGTATCATCACTTTTGTTTTGAATGTGCAAACCATTCACGACCAGACCATGGTTGAATTCAGTGTGGTGATCAATGACTTCCGCCTCATCTTCGTAGCTTGCGGTAGTTGTTTGTGAGTGTTACAACAGTGAGATCGTTTGCCTTCTTCATGAAAATGTGGAGTAACGCATTGAATCTCTGGACAGTAACTTTAATCAGACTACTTTGTAGAATAAAGTAATGTTTTCGACTACTAGTTACTTTGGAAAATTGTTAATTTGGAAAACAAATTTTTTGAGTAAAGCGCGTTACCGGCAACACTGCTCATAAGGAGCCTAAACTGCTCATAAGGAGCCTAAACAACGCTGCTCATAAGGAGTTACCGGCAACACTGCTCATAAGGAGCCTAAACTGCTCATAAGGAGCCTAAACAACGCTGCTCATAAGGAGCCTAAACGGCAACACTGCTCATAAGGAGCCTAAACTGCTCATAAGGAGCCTAAACGTCCATGAGTAACACTGCTCATAAGGAGCCTAAACGTCCATGAGTAACAAATGTAAACCGTGGAAAATGACATGAAAGACAGGAGTTAATGGATGCGTACCTGGACCATGCTGCAAATTCGCATCAGAAGAAATCACCACCACAGTTACCTTGAAAAAGTAACTTAGTTACTTTACTGATTACTTGTTTTTAAAAGTAACTAAATTGCGTTACTGATTACTTCATTTTAAAAGTAACTTAGTTAGATTAAAAGTTACTTTTTTAGTTACTTTCAGCAGCTGCCGATAACACCATCTCAACATAAAAATAATGCGGTAGAAACGGAGTTCCAAATACTTTATTGAAAGTGCATTTTTAACATGAAAATATTTTTTTTATGAAAAACAAAATAGGCAGTCTCTCTTGACTTCTTGTAACATAAATGCTTTTTATAAAACAAAAAATAAAAATCTATCCAGGTTGAAAATGAAAATCCACTTAGTTCCTCTATTGTTTGTTCCGCTATTCCAGTGTGTACACTTGAGTCGACTCGTGCATGACGTGACTTGTCTGACGTCACTACCCCTGGCGAGAGGGCGGAGACGACCTCATCCCATAATGCTTTAGTAAAAGTATCATCACTTTTGTTTTGAATGTGCAAACCATTCACGACCAGACCATGGCTGAATTCAGTGTGGTGATCAATGACTTCCGCCTCATCTTCGTAGTTAACGGCAGTTGTTTGTGACTGTTACAACAGTGAAATATTTTGCCTTCTTCATGAAAATGTGGAGTAATGCATTGAATCTCTGGACAGTAACTTTAATCAGACTACTTTGTAGAATAAAGTAACATGTTACCGGCAACACTGATCACCACTAAACAATGTTACCGGCAACACTGATCACCACTAACCAATGCCAGTCTAGCAGCCGATTATCTGGAAGTATGCAGTTTTCATCACCTCTTATGAAAGATACTGCCCAGAGCCAGCTGAGATAGGGTCCAGGACCCCCCGCGACCCTTGTGAGAAATAAGCATTCAAGAAGATGGATGGATGGATGAACCTAAAAACTGTAGGTAACCCCAGGGCACCTAATTCATTCTCACCCCCGTTTTTTGTTGACGAAACAGCTCGGAGCCATCCTTAACTTTTTCCCTTCAGTGAAGCTTGCTGATAATGGAGGAAAGATGCTCAGCCAAGCCAGACTATCACCTTCCTGACCTCCTCAGTCATGATTTCTCCTCTTCAAGAAGTTCTGTTTATCCTGAGAGGACTAAATTATGCCAAGGCTTACCAAAACCGGATGATAGATGCAGTGGCGGCTGCTGGTCATTCAAATGGGGGAAGCTCATTTTTTACACCTCAGACAGATCATCCAATCATCACGCAGTAGCTGAACGTCTGGGCCCACTCTTCCATAAAGAGTGTCCAATCAGCGGGAAGAAGCCCAGCATGTATCCAATGACTGTGGTTTTCGTCCCGACCGTGGAACAGTGGACCATCTCTACACCCCCGGCAGGCGAATGTCGTGTGCTGAAGGGTTGAATCCCAGTGCGCAGACACAAATAAGGGTTTAACTATTTATGCACATAACTTGACCGCACATAACTTGACCAAACGAAAAACAACGAGAATGCATCGAGAATCACAAGACGCCAAGCCCCCTTGGGCTGCGGAGAAGCACAGAGGGACGGGAAGTAATAATCCGGCAACCACACACATTTCTCAGACGGCTTATATAGACAGTAAAGCGATCTCATTGGTTGTGGCAAAACATGTGGGCACCAGCACTGACCTGGGACTGATTGGCTGTTGACTTGGTAACGCGATAAAAGATCCTTGACATCACATAACATCCTTTAGCATTACAGATAGTTCTTGACACCACATACCATCACATAACATTAAAGATTCTTGTTATCACATAACATCACATAAAAAGATTCTTAGCATCACATAGCCTAAAACTAGTTGAAACCTGATGATGGTTACATCAGTACAAAACGGACACTTGACCTCACACCCAACAGGTCATGAAATCAACTCAAACTTAACCCAGGCGTGACCCCAGGCATGAGACAAGACCCAAATATTACTCCTGCATGACCCGAGTCATGAAAGCGAAGCTCTCGATTTACCGGTTGATCTACGTTCCTACCCTCACCTATGGTCACGAGCTGTGGGTAGTGACCTAAAAAACAAGATCCCTGGATACAAGCGGCCAAAATGAGTTTCCTCCGCAGGGTGTCCGGGCTCTCCCTTAGAGATAGGTTGAGAAGCTCGGTCATCCGTGAGGAACTTAAGTGTCGAGCCGCTACTCCTCCGCGTTGAGAGGAACCAGTTGAGGTGGCTCGGACATCCGGTTCAGATGCCTCCTGGACGCTTCCCTGGAGAAGTGTTCCGGGCATGTCCCACAGGCGGAAGGCCCCGGGGATGACCCAGGACCCGCTGGAGAGACTATGTCTCCAGGTTGGCCTGGGAAAGCCTTGGGATACCGCCGGAGGAGCTGGTTGAAGTGGCTGGGGAGAGGGAGGTCTGGCCTTCCCTCCTAAAGCTGCTGCCCCCATGACCCAACCCCGGATAAGTGGTAGATGATGGATAATGGATTATCCTGAACTCACAAGAACTTGGGGATGGAGCAAGCGTGCCCTCCAGTGGTCACTCTGAAGATAAAATAAAAATATCCAATAATAATCAATGTTGACGTGCACCTATGACTGAGTCCAACAATATTAATGCTGTTCTGATGTCTTGAAAATGACTTGTTTTGATAAGGTTTGTTTGTTATATGGGTAATTAGTGACTACCAAGCTTATCAGTACTAGATTTACCTGTTAGTTATGAACCTTGTGTTTTTTCCTTGTAATGACTCATAACATTACATTTCTTGTACTTGAGTTTAAGTGTTTTTGCTGTCGGAGTAAGATGTGGGCGGTACAGAGAGCCACGTTGAAACGGGAGAGGCGCTGCCCATTAGGATAAGATCCTGGCATCTTCCTCTGGACAAGCAGGAAGCAGGCAGCAGTGGACGAGGCCTTATTAGCGATGTAAAGGGCGGGACACATCGAGCCTTCCAGCGCTTTAATTAATTGTGTCATTTATTAATTAAATGTGTCATTAATTAAATTCACTATGATTATTTATTTATTTATTTACTTATTTATTCATTTCTCTATTTAATTATTTCATGGTCACTGTGTTGCGGTGTTTCGTGAATTAATTTTATCTGTCAAATTCGCCCGTCAGTTAGTGGGCGGGTGCTCAAGCCTGATTCACTCAAATCTTGTCTCATTGACTGCTTCGTCCTAGAGGAGTTAGAAACATGGCGGCTATGGTGATGGATTTTTTGCTGATATAGAGTGATCGAGGCTTGTTGTTGTGCAAAACCAACATCAAAATAAAAGCGATATTTCTTCTATTTCGATAAAGTACAATTTTGCCTTGTAGGCATTTCCATTGAATAATAATTTGCTTCTGAGGCGTAGTTCTCGTAATGTCCCGCCTCAACTCTCGCGAGATCTCGAAGTTCATGTAGGCGGTCGCATCATGTAATGTCATGAGAATAAATTGTTTGCGTGTTTCAGACTTGATACATTTAAGACATTCTGTCTTCACTAGTGTTTAAGAACTAGCTCTACAGATAGCGAACAGCTTAATAAAGACCAGGAAGCCTCTTGCTGTTTTGGCAATTTACTGGATGAAACTGTAAAACTACAACATACAAAAAATAAAAGTGCATTACAATCACGTTATATAAAGTTTGAAACAATATAGATTCACATCATTTGCTAAATATAGCTGCAAATCCTACAAAACGGGATCGTTAATAGCTGTTAGCATGATGCTACTTTACATGGGTGCTACCATCGAAATGCTATGCTAACTAGCGCCTAGTAACTTATGTCACATTGAAATAAAAATAAAAATAATTTAAACGTCCAACTCAATAACACATTACAGGCCAACACTCCTCAGAAGAATATACTTACAGACAGATATTTGTGGAGCCAAAATTAAACTCTCTAAGCTTCAACACTGGATTAGTTGTGTAGCCGTGTAGGAGCTATGTTTGTAGTAGAATGTACTGCACTACGGCAGCACTCGAGGGTCAAAAACAAACAAAGGCGCAAACATCACTTTCTCCACCAAAGGGTAGTACAAGTACTATCACTATTCAAAATCAATGATTACGTCTGTATCATAAATGTGCATCACATGTCGTCAAACTAACTATTAATATTAATCAACATGCTTTGTCCCCTTCACCAGAAGGCAGTACACTCCCCGCCTGGTATACTGCTATACCACTATTAACCTTTAACTAACAAGACCATTTCTGAAATAGGTCGAGTGTACACCTTAGGGGTGCCTTCTTTAATTATGCGCACATCTACTTTACGCACTCTTTCATTTCAACCTAGATAAGTGTTCACGACAAGTCCAGTTGTCCATTCGTTTCTTTTGACTTGAGCGTCCTTCAGGAGGACAACATCTCCAACAGCGAGATTTGGACGATCTGCTTGCCATTTTCTTCGTGGTTGAAGCGTAGCAAGATATTCCTCTCACCACCGTTTCCAGAATGAGTTGGCAAGACTTTGCCCCTGCTTCCACTGTTTGCGGTACAAGTCTTTTGGATCAAAGTCCCCAGGTGGAGCAGGGACGGAGTTAATTTTCTGTGTGAGAAGAGCGCCTGGTGTTAACAGGTCGGGTTGTTGAGGGTCGGATGACACGGGCACTAATGGACGACTGTTCATTATGGCTGCTACCTCTGCCATGAGTGTTGCAAGCACTTCATGAGTGAGGTTTGGAGAGTAGACTTTCAGTAGCATAGCGTCCAAAATACGCCGCGCCACACCAATCATTCTCTCCCACACCCCTCCCATATGAGAGGAGTGCGGAGGATTGAACTTCCAAGTGCATGTCTCTTTTCTGAGGTAGGACTGGAGCTCTGGATCTTCAGAATTTATCTGAAGCTCTTTATACGCTCCAACGAAATTTGTTCCACAATCTGATCGGAAGAGCTTGGTTGGGCCTCTGATGACCAGGAATCTTCTGAGAGCATTTATGAAACTCGAAGTTGAAAGGGACTCAATTAGCTCAATATGTACTGCTCGTGTGACTAGGCATGTGAACATAACTGCCCAGCGTTTGTTCTCCAGCACTCCACCTCTTGTACGACGGACGCTGATGTATCATGGTCCAAACACATCTACTCCGACATGTGTAAAAGGGGGTGCTTGCGCGAGACGATCGGGTGGCATGTCTGCCATCTTTTGTTGTTGCACGTTTCCTCTCAGCCTGCGACAGATTGTGCATTTGTTAAGAATGTTTGAGACCAATCTTTTTTCCACCGAGAATCCACAGTCCAGCAGACCTGATGGCACCTTCTGTGATGTGTCTGCCTTTGTGTGAGACCTGTTCATAGTAGAACTGAACTAGTAAGGTGGCAATGTGATGCTTTTTGGGGATTATTATGGGTTGGCTCTGTTCTTGAGGTATTTCCGCAGAAGACACACAGTCCTCCCACTCTCAGAAGTCCTTCTCTGTCCAGAATCACATTGAGGTTTTTCAATAGATTGTGTTTTGTTATGTCCTCTCTTTTGCTTAAAGAGTTGATTTCCTTTTCAAATGCTTTCATGTTGTACTGTTTTCACGATGATTAACTTGGCTTGGTTGAGAACATCCAACTTTTGTTCATTTGACTCAGGAATGTTTTTGATGGACCTGATCTTTTGAATGAGTGTGGCAATAGCGTGTGTAAGACGTTTCCAGCTGGAAAAGCATTCAAACCTTAGTGAGCCAAGCAAGTTTTTCGCAGTTGTGGTGGCAAAAGCAGAAACTTGTGGCCGAACTTCAGCATCTTTGATAGGCTCAACAAGCTCAAAGTTGTCTGGTTGCTCAAGGTGCTCTCCATCACTTTTCTTTAGGAAGTCGGGTCCGGTAAACCAGTTCGTAAGGCTTAGTAGAGAAGCTGGTATTTTATGTGTTCCATGATCAGCACGATTGCTTTCGGTGCTTACAAAGTGCCATTGACTGGGATCCGATGACTTTCTGATGCGAGCAACCCGATTAGCGACATAAACATAAAATCTTCGGCTTGTGTTGTTGATGTAGCCTAAAACAACTCTACTGTCAGTGTAGTATTTCACTTTGTGTATTTCAATGTCCAATTCCTCCAATAGCATGTCAGCCAACTCTGCTGCCAGAACACAAGCACATACTCCAAACGAGGTATTGTGTGAATTTGCCTGGGAGCTAATTTCGACATTCCCATGCAGAAGCCCACGTGAACATGACCGTTGTTGTCTACAGCTCGGAGGTACGCGACTGCTGATATAGCCAATGTGGAAGCGTCTGCAAAGACACACAGCTCTCTTTGACAGGTAGAATGCAATGATGTGTTCACGTACTGTCTGGGAATTTATAGTTTCTCAAGTTCAATGAGTGAGTTTTTCCACGATTTCCACTGTGCGTCTTAATCTGCTGGCAGTGGACTGTCCCATTCACAATTCTCGGTGCACAGTTCCCGGATGAGAGCCTTACCTTCCATAACGATGGGGGCTGCAAAACCAAGGGGGTCATATAAGCTGTTAACAGTTGAGAGAAGGCCCCTTCTTGTGAATGGCTTGTCTTCTTGTGACATGAGAAAGGTGGAACAGTCATTTTGTAAGTCCCAGTTAAGTCCTAAACTTCTCTGAAGTGGCAGGCGCTCTGCACCAAGGTCAAGATTTTTCAGCTCTTTTGCACGTTCTTCAGATGGAAATGCTTCCATTACAACAGGACTGTTGGAATCTTGTGCAGGCGGATGTTTGAGTCAGAAAGCATTTCTTTCGTGCTTTTCAGAGTCTGGATGGCGTTAATGTGTGAGGGAAAGGAAGCCAGCCCGTCGTTAACATAGAAATTTTTTAGGACGAACTGTTTGGCCTTTTCATTGTACTCCTCTTCTGTGGTCTGCACAGCCCTCCGAAGGCCATATATCGCGATGGCAGGAGCAGGACTATTTCCAAACACATGTACAGTCATCCTGTACTCTCTGATTGGCTTGGTTGGGTCATTACCTTCATACCACAGGAAACGGACAAAGTCACGGTGGTCTTCACGAATGACAAAACAATAGAACATTTGCTCTATGTCTGCAGAAACTGCCACAGCTTCTTTGCGAAACCGGAGCAGGACCCCGATAAGCATGTTATTTATGTCAGGGCCACTCAACAGGACATTGTTCAACGAGGTGTCTTCATATGTGGCACTAGAGTCAAATACTACCCGTATTTGGTTTGGTTTGCGAGGGTGGTGCACGCCAAAAAGCGGTAAGTACCAACACTCATGGTCATTGTCAAGTGGTGGTGATGGTTCAGCATGTCCTGATTCAAACATTTTCTGCATGAAGTTGAAGAAATGTTCTTTCATGTGGGGCTTTTTATCAAGCATGCGATAAAGTGAAGAGAGACGTTTAACTGCTTGACCTCGATTGTTGGGTAGGCTGCGCCTATTTGGTTTGAAGGGTAGTGGTGCCACCCAGCTGTTGGACTCGTCCTTAAACATTTGCTCATCCATTATCTCTAGGAACAGTTCATCATTCACTGACATGGCAGGTTTGTCATCACGCGGGGTTCTCATGAACAGTTCTTTGCTGAGACTCATTTTCAACTAAATCACTCAAGCTGGCCATGTTCAATGAATCAAAAAGGTATTCAGTTTTAAGAATCTTTTCTTTTATGTGGAATGAGTTTGGGCAAGAGTCCAAGAGAGATGCTCGACCATTATTCAACACTGTAGTGCGGTAAACACTGACCTGGCTCGGCACGTGAGCACTCCCTAGGCAGACTTCACCTATGATGACCCAGCCGAGGTCGAGGCGTTGGGCATACGGGGCATCGTGAGGGCCGTTGAAGTGTTCTCTGACCTTGTGCACTCTGGGTATGTCACGGCCGAGAAGAACCAGTATAGAAACATTTGGATCAATTTCCGGGATCTTGTCTGCCAAATGCTTGAGGTGAGCGTGATGCTCTGCAATCTCTGGCGTCGGAATCTCAGATCGATCATCTGGGAGCATGTCACACTCGATTAAGGTGGGAAGCTGAACACTAGTGTTGCTATCGAGAGACTCTATGATGAAGCCATTTGCTTGTCGTGCCCTCGTTTCACCTACGCCTGAGCAGGTTTTTAATGTGTAGACCTTTGTGCCTGTGTTAACGTTGAAGATCTCAAAGAATTCTGTTCTTGCCAAAGACCTATTACTTTGTTTGTCTAACACAACGTAGGCTTTCACTGCTTTCTCTTTCTGGCCTGCAGGATAGATCTTTACTAGACAGATTTTGGAGCAAGAGCGTGAACTGTTACCTTTTCCATAGATCTCAGTGCATTTTGATACGATGGCTGAGTCGGTGCTTTCTGCTTGCTCCCCGCCATGCTCGTATGGAGTTGCTGATTCTGGAGCTTGAATTTTCCATGGTGCTGGTCCAGGATGAAGAGCGGTAACATGTTTGTTGCTCTTACATTCATTGCAGTGTACACTGGTGTGTCAGTTTTTTGCCATGTGGTTGACAGAGGAACAGCACTTGTAACAAATGCTGTTTTCTTTAAGAAATGCTTTCCTGTCATCCAGCGTCTTTGCTCTGAAGCCACGACATTTACGAAGGGAATGTGATTTGTTATGAAGTGGACAATGTTTGTCAGGGTCAAGCACCTTCTTATCATTAGTGTCAGTTGTTTCAGTTTTTCGGACAGATACTGCAGTCTTAGATGTGGGCTTATTCAATCTATCAAATTTGGAAAAAAATTGAATTATTCGGAGCGAGCAAAGGAGCAAAACTTGGGTCGTTAAGAGTTTTAGCTTTGTCGCACACAAACTTCACAAACACCGTGAATGTTGGGTAAGACGCATGATACTGCTCTTTGTAACAGGATGCTGATGTGACCCATTTCTCTTGGAGGTGGAATGGGAGTTTTTGAATGATAGGAGTGACGCCCCTGGACGTATCTAGGTAGCTGAGACCAGGTAAGAAACCATCTACGCGGGCTGCATCAAGCTCTGTGAGAAGATCACCTAGCTCCCTCAACTTGTGATTCTCTTTGTTTGCTATTTTAGGAAAGTCTTCCAGCTTTTTCAGTAGAGCATTCTCTATAGCTTCAGGAGACCCATAGCTGTCTTGCAGTCTTCGCCACACCATTTTAACGCCAGCTTCTGCATCATAGATGTGTACAGCCCCTATTCGTTGCGCTTGCTCTGATGATTTGCGGCCTTGCCATTTACAAAGGAGGTCTAACTCCTCTCTTAGGGATAGATGGAGTCCCATTACTGTATTGAGAAAGGATGCTTTCCAGGCCCAGTAATTCTCAGGTTTATCATCAAATGTTAAGAGCCCTGAACTAACCAGTTCCCTGCGGACAAGATATTTGACCAAGTCTGTTGTTGCGGTGCAATCTGACTCATTAGCACTAACTACAGGGCGTGAAGGTGGTTGCCTGGGCTGTGAATTCGGTGATTGTCTGGGATGGAAATTCGGCGAGTGACTCCTAAAGTGTGGCTGAAATCTTTGATCAGTAGTCATTGGGGTTTGACGCTGGTCATAAGATGTAAAGGTGGTATTTCTGAATGGGTTTTGGGCATTGGCACTGTTTGCTGCACTGGTGGCATTGTACTTTGGTGATGATGCCACTGGTACCGCTTGGAACTCAAAGTCACTGTCCTTGCTGTACTGTGTGCTGTGTTCATCAACATTGCTCTGGACGAACTCACCTTTGCTTTCTATTTGCTGAGTTGCGTCAGTTACTGATGTGGTGGTGACTGGCGGAGGGGGAATTGAATAATGCTGGACGACTTCCTTGTTGCCACTTGGGAAGCAAGTGCTTCCAACTTCCTCCTCGGCTGCTGCCTCCAGTACCTCCGTTTCAGCAGTGGCTGCGGCGGCTGCACTCTGAAGACGCAGTTTAAGCAGGTTAAAGGAAAGCGGAGCTCAGCGCCAACCTGCATTTATTTCATCGTAGCTTCGGCTTCGATGTTGGCTTGTGCTTTTAACATCTCCGCTTCTTTTTCCCCATAAGATGCTTGTGCTTGAGCGGCTGCTGCTTTAGCACGTGCTTTGGCTGCCAACATACTTGCTGTGGACCGCTGACTGGCACGCGAGATGTTGGAACAGTTCGATCTTGTTTCCCACAGTTCACCCAAGTTGCTGACTGTAGGTGTACTTTGGTGGTGGGAGACAGCAGTGTTGTCCTCAGTGTCATCTTTTGGCTGGTTTTTGATCATGTCTTTTTACTATTCTGTCTTTACTAGTGTTTAAGAACTAGCTCTACAGATAGCGAACAGCTTTTCCAATAAAGACCAAGAAGCCTCTTGCTGTTTTGGCAATTTACTGGATGAAACTGTAAAACTACAACATACAAAAAATAAAAGTGCATTACAATCACGTTATATAAAGTTTGAAACAATATAGATTAATATATTAATATATTAATATATAAATATTAATATTAAACAACATGCTTTGTCCCCTTCACCAGAAGGCAGTACAATATATATATATATATATATATATATATATATATATATATATATATATATATATATAAAGCATAGTGAATTTAATTAATTAATGACACTTTTATTTAATTATTTAATGGTGTATTTATTTATTTAATGTTGGCACATTTGGTACTCTATAAGAGACAGGCAGAATGGGCAATGTGAAGAACTTCATTAACACAAAACAGGTAAGGTAAGTGAATGGATTCTAGAGGCTGATAAACCCTGAAAGCCTTAACAAAGTTGGACTCATTATCTTGTTACTGTGGCCACAACTTTATTTGTAAGTCCATATGATGCACGAATGTTTTCAAGCTCTGCGCCAAAAACATCATAGGTGTGCCTACCACAGATATGCCGTCATGCTAATGCGGCTTTGTTGCGCTGTAATGTTTTTGTGCCAATCCAGTGGCATGTTACACCCATGTAACTCTTATGTGCAGTACAAATATCCTTTGTGGTTGACAGGAAATCAACCTTGCTGAGCGCAGCCTTGAGGTTTTTCTCCATCTTGGCATACCGCTACTCTTTCTCGAGGTATGACGAGAAAGACATTCTGTGGGGTAGCTCAGCATTATTGCTAGTAGAGATCTTTTCTGTTATTGCACGGAAAGAGGCCAATTCAACAGTACTCAATAGAGACATTTCCTCTCCAACATATCGCCGAACAACTTCTTCAGCTCACTCCCACTTACTGCTGCTTTTTTACTAAAAATCCAACTTCATCTGTTTGCGTGGTAGAACTGCTGGCTGTCTGCTTACCTGTAGGTGTCCAGAGTTTATGATTTAAAAAAAAAAAAATTTAACCATAAGTACAAGTCTGTTACAGGTTGATAAAGCGATTTTTAAGTGAATCAGACAAATTCATTTGTAGTAAAATCCTCTCTAATACCTTTAATTAGTAATGCGTTAGTGACAACACTGCTTATTAGCAATGCGTCGTTAAACGAAAAACTAGACAGGTGCACAAAAGCACGTGTTCACATGACAAAGCAAGTTCTACTTACAGAAGACATGTTCAGCCACTGTTAATTTCAAAACGCTTTACAAACTTGTTGGAATGCTCCACTCTGACCACTCCAGTAAAACAGGCCTGGCAGTGTTGACTCTGTTAGAGATGACAGAGAAGACTCAAGGATTGAATGAAGTCACAACTCCACTTAAGTGAACAAACAGTGGAAGGACATCATTGCATTGTGCAAAACTAACCCGGGATTTACACCGGTTGCGTGTGCGGTGCGGCTGCGGTGCGTCTTGACTGCGTGCTCTGGACACGTCAATTTTTGGGCCAATCCACACCGGCTCCGCACAGCTGCGGTCCGGCAGCTCCGTCGCCGACCACTTCCCGCCGTGTCTCGCGTGACCGCGCGCGATCATGTGGCATTAAAAACAACGACAAACACACAGAAAGTCTGTGCTCAACAGAGAAGCAGAAATAGAGGTGGACTTTTATTATTTTGTGGCTTTCTACCTCCAATATAAACCTCTCCTCGTCCATGTTCGCTGGTGTCTAAACCGTGAATGAGCACCTCGCACGTTAACTCCAGGCCCGTCTACGCCCACATCACATTTTGCTAACATGCTTGCGAAATAAGAGCTGCCGAGTGTTTTATCTTGAAAGGTAACCGGAAATTTATTTTGAAACTGCGTCGGTCTTCCTGTCCCGCTCGATGTGTTTTGTGCTAGCTTGCCATTTGCCGGAGGCCAACCGCTGCGGTGTCCGGCAAAAATAGAAAATAGGTCTATCCTTGCGGAAGGGCTGTGGCACGCCGCAGCTGAGACGCAGTCGACACCCAACGCACACGCAAGCGGTGTAAACGGCACCATTCGAATGAATGTAATCTAATTGCTTGCGTCGCCGGAACGCACCGCAACCACATCCGGTGTAAATCCCGGGTAAGCACAGTCCAATAATCGGCAAAATTAGGGTCGATTGTTGATTATTTTGAAAGCGTTATAATCGGCTGATTATAATTGAAGGCCGATTAATCGGTCGGGCCCTAATTAAAACCAAATATAACGTCACAACCGTTGGATTACTCCCCGCTGATATACAGTATGTGGCCTGGTCGTTCAGACTGAGGTCACATTGCAAAAACTCGGATATGTAAATGATCTAGGACCATATATGAAAGCGACCCAGGTCGGATTTGAAATAAATAAATAAATAAGTAAATAAATAAATAAATAAATGAATGAATGAATGAATAACGTGTAAATAGCAATAGAACTCAATATTCTGGTCCTTGCAAGATCAGTCAAAATCCAGGAAAACGGCTGGTATTGAGGGGTGTTGCTCCAGTGAAAATGGCTGGTATTGAAAGAGTTAATCAAAATTAAAAAGTGTGATTGTCTTTGCAATGCACCTGGCTCAAGCACTTAACCATGTGAGCTAACCTGAATGTGTGATTAATCAAATTAAAAATTTTAAAATTTTTCTTTTATTTTGGAAAGTTTAGGTTTGTTAGGAACCCTTTTGTTTCGAAGGGGATATATCACATGAAGTGTTGTAACAGTTATAGTGTTTCTATAAAGTTTTGATTTAGTTGAGCCACTGGTTGTCCATCATTTATTTCACCGTAGCGTCGATTCACCGAGCGTGCGCAAATGCCACAGCCACTACTTCATAGATTTCGTCTGTCGTGGGGGTGGTCTGGAACATAAAACCCCACCATGATTTACAGTGGAACTACTATATTTGTTTTGTGGAAATAAACAAAAGTAGCAGTGGCTGCAAACCTTTGCACTGTACTTTATGTGAGGATGTTACTGTCTAAGGTGATGAAATGTAGCTGTGAAAATCCTTATCTGCTTCCTCTTGTAATACTCTGTTGGCAGTGACATTTTCTAGGTGAGTGATACATTTGGCCTTTCAGGATGGGACCACTTTTGGTCCTTGCAATTTTAATTAGGGAAAATTAATTAAGGCATGACATTTTTCCTCTTTTAGCTCTGAAATATGTTTTGTCTAGAACAGACTTCAAACCACAAATGTCGGGAAGAATAACACGTATAACAGGCCGCTGCCAAACTCGAGCGTTATGTCTGTAATGTGATGATTAATGATGATTGTGATGATTGAAAATGGTATGCTGTTTTGATAGTTGGTTGGTTGACATTTGTATGTCCCAAATGACACCTCCCCCTTACTGGCTATCCATCAAGAAGTTTTAATTAATTACTGAAGCCACTGAGAGTTGAGTATGTGTGTGCATGTTCCCTGGGCTGTCATTTGCTACCTGCTCCTCACATGGGGGGTGGGGGTCCTTTGAATGTTCTTAATTTGAACATGTGTGCACGATTGAAATGTGATCAACATGTAATTTTGCCCTCTTCTATTCCCTTAACTATCCATCCATCCATCCATCCATCCATCCATTTTCTTAACTGCTTACTCCTCACAAAGGTTGTGGGGGTGCTGGAGCCTATTCCAGCTAGCTTCGGGCAGTAGGCGGGTTACAACCTCAACTGGTTGCCAGCCAATTGTAGCACTTAACTATTGATTATAAAACAAAGGAATACAAAGGAATCATGCTTAATTTCCATTTTGTCAGTTAATGTTTCACCTACTCATTATGCAATGTAATTTTATCACATCCAGGCTACATGACCTTCACTGTAACTCTAATTTGACTTGTTAATGTTAATTAAACTTATTTGAAGGTGTTAAAGGTGCACGATTGCAAGATTAGACTCAAATTTGAGTGTTAAAATAACCATATTTTTCACCCGCACATGTTTTAAGAATTGTATTATGGACAGGAGGCACGACTGTGGTACAATGACTGTTGCCCTACTTTTCTGCAAAAGGAAAAAATGTTGGAGCTTTCGGGCCGGAATCTTTAACTTTGGCTCTGAGCATGACGTCATGCGCGTGCACGCTATTGTCCCTGTTAGCTCTCACGATTGCACTTCACGGACAGGACAGCTAATTCAAACTGGATTTAAAGAGACCTGTACCCGATACGTCTCAATCCCTTGTGGAGATACCACGGAAGACAAAGAGAAGTAAAAAACTTTCAGACCAGCGTCACGGGAGGACACATTCCAAAGACATGCATGGCAGGTTAATTGGGCGCTCCGAATTGTCCCTAGGTGTGCGTGTGAGTGTGGATGGTTGTTCGTCTCTGTGTGCCCTGCGATTGGTTGGCAACCAGTCCAGGGTGTCCCCCGCCTACTGCCCAGAGCCAGCTGAGATAGGCGCCAGCAGCCCCAGCGACCCTTGTGAGGAAATAGCGGTCAAGAAAATGGATGGATGGATGGATGGATGGAAACCTTTAGGGATGTAACGATATCCAAACATCACAATACGATACGATAATCACGATATGAAGGTCACGATACGATAATTATCACAATATTGTGGGGGCGTTGGCGATATTTAAAAAAGATCACAATATTGTAAAAAAAAAAAATTGTGCCTTCGTGCATAACAGCAATGCATATAAACCACCTACAATCTCTAATAACAATATTAAGGCACTTACTTGGTAATGCAAGCACACATTGATCACTTCACAATCAAATTAGGTTCCCCTTCATCTGACAATTAGCATAGATTTCAAACATAGAAGGCCAAAACATCCATATTGAAAATTTAATTGCACTAATAAACTAGCCACTAGAGGGTGCTAGAACTGCACAAATGGAAATCAACCTGACTTTTTTAACAGATATCCTCCCTTTAAATATTGTGAACATGACGACGACGATATTGTGGCAGTTTTAATATCACAATGTTGCCCTTATGGTGACATCCCTAGAAACCTTTAAAGTCCCATGGGATAAAATGCCGAAGGAAGTGCAGTCAGCCATTGTCAAAAGCAAGCAAACTGCTTCTGACAAGCAACGTCAGTTGATAGGAATTCTTGTTGATGAAATGAGTAAGTACGTGATTAACCCTACACATAGCGGATGTCTTTTCATCTGCCGAAACATGGTTAAGCAGTATTAGTTTTGCTGACATGAAAGCAGGAGGTGACATCATTGCTTGGATGTTATACCTCACTCCTAATTTTAGTGGAAAACCGAATTGAGAGCGCCAAACGGGCAGGGACATTCAAACGACATCGGACATCAAGACAGTTTTAACAACTGCAGAGGCCAACTGATTGTTACGGTTGCAACAGTTTCAGCCAAATCTTCAAACTGAAGAAACCAATGAGACATTGGAGCAGAAGCAATTGGTAAATATCTACAAACGTGGAAGGAATCGAACATAATGAGAGGGCAGAAGTGATAAACCTCATGAAAAGAACATTCTGTCTTCAGTGTAACCATATCAATCATACTGCATCACCTTCAACTGAAGATTGAAGAATCCAGTTGCCCAATCTTTTTACCGTGAGGGGTATGTACTGTCCCTTTGAGTCACTAACTGACATCAGTGTTTTACGTGCATTGGAGCTATCCATTGAATAATGTGGGCAAGGAATAGAGAAGTATTTACCGTACAGACAAAACTGAAGAACAAGGATGTACAGTCGCAAGATGGGGAACTGACCCCGCATCATCCAGATGTTGATGGTCTAGTTTGATGAGAGAACAGAGGTACTGATACTCTTTACTGATGTAAGTTTGATTCAGCATTGTTTTTTTGTGTACAATGACTGTACATGCAATTCTATTCTTAATTTGGACACTGTTGTCTACGTTCTGCAGATGTCCTCCACCGCAACTGATGTTGAGCGCATCCTGACCCTCCCAGCCACTCCACGGCTCATCCTACTGGGTAAGTTTCATAAAAGCATTACGTTATATCCTCATATGAGTCCTCATAGCCATATTTGTTTCCCAAATTGTCTGCATCAGTTGCTGGTGATGGAGTCACATTGGACCATTGGATGATCAGCATCGAAGGACATGTCGTGTGAATACAGTGGAACCTCTACTTACGAACGTCTCTTCATACGAAATTTTCGAGTTACGAAACACCTCAACGGGAAAATATTGCCTCTTGTTACGAAAGAAATTTCTAGATACGAAAGGTAAAAATACATTACCGAACGCAGTGTAGTGATGGGAACATAATTCACCCACGGGAAGTTAGGATGAAGGGAAGCTGAGAAGCTGATGTCAATAAAACGCCAGTCTTTGGCTCCGGGCTTCAACACTCCGCCTCCGACTTCCGTCACTACTCGCTACAGCAGCATACTTTCGGCTATGGCTATTTCCTACCATAGGTACCTATGAGCGTAAATACTAGATCGGTGTTTGTGCATCTTTCTGGCATCCCATTGGATAGGATAATAGGAACCTCTACCATAGGTATCTATATAAGGCGCTTTCACACCAAAAAGCCCAGGAACTTTGAGTTCATGGTAGAGTCAGTTCCGGGTCCGAAGAACTTGTGAGCGGCCCACGAGTTTGCGTTCACACGGCATGAAAGCAGGCAGGGTAGTTTATTCAAATGAGACTGATGACGTATGTCAGGGGAGGAAAAAAAACAGCACTACCCCGCCTGTCCAGCAAGTGGCGGTACCGGTAAAACTGAATGACAAACAACCAGTGTGACGTTGAAAAACGCGACCTTTGACCCTCCATCGCCATTTGTTATGATACAAGGCATATCATCTTTTCGTTTTCCCTGTCATGTTGTACAGAGTTGTGTTTGCAGCAATTAGAACTTCACGGGAAAGGTTGATGAGAACCATTGGGACCCGCCGTATTACCACATCAAGATGAGAAATGGGCAGGACTTGCTCACTTGGAAAGACAGTCAAACCTGCAAGCACGAAGACGTGCACTGGTAAGGTTTAAACACACAATTATACGAAATTTATTTCACATCGGAATTAAGCTGTAACATGTAACGGAGCTCCCCTTGCAAGGTGGAGAACACGAAAAAAAAAAATGAAGTTACAGAGTGTATTAGTGCCTTAAACACAACGTATGACTGGCGCGTTCAGTTGCACGTCTACTTGCGTGTGTCCCCACGCGTCGGTCGTTTGTGGATATTTTGTCGTACTTTCTGCCATGAAAAGGGCAATCGCTGGAAACTGGTGTTTCCTGCCTAGTTCTCGTGCAATTCACGGCAAAATAGGGCTTGATGGTGAGTTGCTGTTCACGCTACATGTACGCTGCGTATTTCATAATACCGTTGGACCTGGATGTATTGTTAGTCTGTCCGCATGTTTTTTGTTTTTTTTGTTTTTTCTGTTAAACACATGATTGACCGATCCAAAGTTTTGAAATGGCTTTCTTTCTTTGACGATGCACGAATGTTAGAACAAAGGTGCCGGGATTTTGGGAAAAGTGCTGATTTTGGAAGTGTCAGATTGCCACCTCAAGCCAGTGGTTTATCATAGGGCCATAAATTGGTGCATATTCCGCTATTTTAAGGTATTCTGTCATGTAAATCACAAGGCTGTTGCACAAAAGTAATTAATGTAGATATTAACATTTATTAATTTGTTGTGTTTCTGTTTCAGATTTGCCACTTCTACCAATCTGGGTGTGTTCCGCGCAGGGAGTGGAAGAACATCAGGACCTCTGAATGGTGGGACGCTGTAATTATGTTTGCATTACTGTTTGTCAAAAATAAAAACATTAAAAAGAATTCATTGAGCATAAGTTTTTATTCGTGTGGAAAAAAAAACAGAACCACAAAAGTGATATGAAAACAAAAGCATTTATTACTTATGCATTTGGCTTATTTGTGTCCACAAGTCTGTTTTGGACTGCCAGGAAGCCCATTTGGAACTCTCCGTTGTGCCTTTGTTCAACCAGCTCATGTGCCACGTGTCGATCTTCCTTGCGCTCCTCGCATCTGAGGTCAACTTCCTCCTTGTGCTGCTCGCGTCTGAGTTCAAGGTCCTCCTTGTGCAACTGCATTTCTTCTAAGAACATTGCACTCGTGGACTCCCCCTTCTTTTCATCAAATTGGTGCAGGTATTCCAAAAATAGGTGGTCTCGGTCCCGTGTCCGCTAACCTATAGGGATGTAAATGTACAATGAGTGACAGTAAATACTTTTGATGAGCTTCCAGTTACATGCCTTTGAACTTATTGGAACTTGACAAAGGGGCAGGAAACTCTGTTCGAGTGGCGCAGTTTCTGCTTGTGGACGGACCATCCTCGCTTGTACCTTCCTAACGCATCGACTTAAACGGTTTCAACAGATTCGTGCAATGAGTAAGAGTACAGTACAATGATTTAGGTAGGGGTAAAACACGGCACTCACGTTAATTAACTTTCATTTTTCATAGTTACAGAACAGAATATGCCACACTACATTGCCAAATATGGCGGCATGCACTTGAAGCTTTTTTAGGCAATACACACTAGTAAAATTGCAGGAATGTAACTTTTTTTTTTTCCCTTTCTCAATGCACCATTATGAGTGAAATGAAAATTGTATATGTGAGTATGAGGATTTATTATTGTGTATGCCTATGAATTTCATGTACATACGTTAATGACAAATGCACGCATGTGTTAATGTGCAATTGTTTACACAAGCAGGATTACACATTTTCTTTTAGTACATTCCAGTAAAAGAAAATGTGTAGTAAATTAATACATTCCAGTAATGTACTTTTTTTTTTTTTTTTTTTTATGAAATGAGTCAGTAGATATAAAGAATGGGTAGGACTAGACAAGTTTTTAACTTCTTTCTACTCCTTTGAACATGTAAACTATTATGAATGATTGCAATAAGTTTCTTCTTTCTTTTAAAATGTTAACTGCTACTCATTTGTTTATAATGTCCAATAAACAAACAAACACACTGCCTTATTCAACGAAGCAAAATTAATTGTGAGTGGGGTGTTGCTTTAAAAGTTTTAAATGAAGCTTTTGAAGTTATATAAAATGAAATGAAACATACCAGGACTGTTCAGTGAGGCATCATAACGTAAAGGAGAGCACAGAGAAGGTCCAGCTGTAAGTCACAGTACATAACATTATTTTTCTTACGTTTCAGTTTCCCTAGAACTGTTTATGAGTTGTTTTTTTTGTTTTTTTGTTTTTTTTTATGAGTTGTTAGGTGATGAGGCTAACAAGTTAAAACGTTTTAGTTACGTTGAATGCAGAGCTTTGTATTAAGGGGAAAAAAAAACAAAAAAAAAACGAAGTGGTTGTTTTGCTTTTAACAGTGAATAGTATGCCTAGCTTCCACACGTCCTTTTCACGAAGCTTTTCAATTTCGTCACTGAAAGCAGGGCTATTTCGGCGTTAGCTGCCTACAATACCTTTCGTTTACTAGGTTAATTGATTTAGGAATGATTTCACATTACATGGGCTCGGAGTTGCCCTGGATGCGTGACTTTGCCAAGCTTAAGCTAACATGCTACGCTAACAGTTTAATGCTAGCGCGGTGTAAAAGCCACGTTGCGACCAAGCATCGACCTAAATAAATATATATACAAAGATGTGCATGAGGCAATTCTGTCTTACCTTCGTGTGTTAGCAAGGCTGTTGGCAATGAATCCTCGCACACTGCCGTGTCCTTGCACATTGCTTCCAGTATGGTGATTGCAGAGTCCTCCTTTGTACTATTGGTGGTACAACCCATCCGGTGGCCGAGAATGTCGTCCAGTCTTTCATACATTTATTAATTTTGCGGTCATTTCCACTGTGGTTGTTGTGGTCCTTGAGTTTCCTTTAGTCCTGTCTGAGTTTCTTTAGTTTTTCCCTCACCTGCTTTTGTGTGTGTAATGTTAACTCTGCTAGCTTCGCGGTTATTATCGTTTCTTGTTGGACTTTCGAAGTGCCGTTGGGTCTCCTCGTCCCATGTTTGCTCAGGAGAGCCTGTACTTCCTCGTCCGTCCACCTCTCGGTTTTTTTAATCCTTCCATTGCCGAAACGTTTGAAGAAAAAGTCGTCGCGCCCGATAGAGTATAGTAAAGAAGAAATGGCGGTTTTACCGCGGGAAAAAAAAAAAATCATCTAACCAAAACGACACACCTCCTCATCCAGTCAACCAATCATAACACACTAGACAACACGCCCCCACCTTGTGTCGTTCAGGGTACACCCAAATACCCTCCTCATGCCTAGGAACTTAGGTAGTACCGTTCCGACCCCCCCAGACCCGGAACTGGTTTTGTGTGTGAACGCAAACTTTGGACAAACTCCCCCGGAACATATGGAAGTTCCATCATAAGTTCCTGCGGTGTGAAAGCGCCTTATGAGCGTATACTAGATCGGTGTCTATACAGCGTCCTTATCATTCATCCCGCGGCCCATGAGGTGTTTTTTGTAAATGTATGAACTAACGGCCAACAAATTTGTGCAAAAATTCAAACTGGTGATTGATGAAGGCACAGTAAGATTTTAATTGCGACGAGACGGGCCTTTAAAAAAAATAAAATAATAATAATAATAAAAAAATAAGATGCCTCACCATACCGGAAGTTTCAGAATTAGTTTAAAAGAATCGCCCAGAAAAAGTGTTCACCAGTCGGGCGTTTGCTCACTAAGATGATGTTTGCCTTTGACATTTCCGAAGGACTGTTTAAAAAAAAAAAATGCAAACATCAATGGATCAGTTCTTTACAAAACACCAGGCAAAAAAAAAAAAAACACTTCTGAGAGAGGAGAACATGAACCAAAGAGGGCAAAAAACGATAGGACAGCAGTTAAAAAGGTAAATGACCATAATTTTTATTCTTTACTCTATTCTTTGTTTTTTACATTATGCACAACTCTCATTTATTGTGCAATAATCTAATTGTAACATGTATTTTTTACATGTTTTAATGGATTTTTATGCTTTATAAAACATTTATGTCTGAATTTTGGGAGGCTTGGAACGGATTAGGGCATTTGCATGGAAAATGCGTCTCTACTTACAAAATTTTCTACTTAAGAACTTTCTTCCAGAACCAATTAATTTCGGAAGTAGAGGTACCACTGTATACCAAAAAAAATCTTCAACACAGGGCTTGCTGCACTTTTTGCTACATTCTGTGTTCAACCTGCAATACCAGGAAGAAGCTGAAAGGATGCTCGAGTTTGTTCAAAAGTAAATGTTTTGTCAGTAATATTGAGCATGTTGTCCCTTTCCTAGCTTTGGTCAAGAATATTTAATTGTAATTTATTATAAGCCAGGTCTGTATATTAACGTAAAATTACAGTTGCGTCTACTGTGTATCTCTATGCACATCAAAGCAGTGGTATGCGGTCAGGCCAAGCAAAGCAAGCAGTGACTAGCTAGTAAAAGAAGGAAAGAAAAAACGAAGAGAAATGAAGTAAAGGCATATCTCTCTTTATCTGCTTTATACTGCCATCTGTCTCATATGGAATCAGGCTATTGCTGTTTGTGAGTGCTGCCCACTTTGACTGGGTGTGCTAATGTCTCGGGAAGCTGACTTCACCTCATCTTAATTTTTTATTCAATTAATGCAATTAGATTTCACATCAAATGCAAATAAATTATTTTTGCGTACCTCAGCTAATATCTTGTATTCTTTCTCTATTATTTCTTTTTAGGCACCTCATCGGTATCAGCCCTGAAAGGGGAAGCAAGTCCATCCAGGTAAAGGTTACATCAAGGAAGATGGGGAAGGCAGCAGGTGCAGCAGGTTTTTTTACAGGTGCCTGTCAAAAAATTAGAATATCAGGCAGTTCACTGAAATCACTGCACCTATTCCTACAGGTGATGCGTCACATGCTAGTATGAGGAGAAAGTCTGGATTGTGGTGAACAAGGACTTGGCTGGAAAGGAGTTGCTTTTTAGCTTCCCCAAACACATTTTGACTCGATGCAGACCACTCCCACTTGACTTCTTTTTGAAGGAGTCCTGTCATAGGGAGAATCAATGTTGAAGGATTTGGAATGAATTCGCCATAGTAACTTAATAATAACAAAAACAACAATCGACAATCGTCGTAGAAGGAACCGCGGCTTTGGCTATTCCCTCACGTTTTTCCTGTATGGGTTGAATACCCATTGTGTCAATAACATGCTTTACTGCCGATGTCAGACTACACAAAACAGCCCGATTTTAGCCCGACCGACGTGTCGTGGACAAACGGGGCATGTCGTAAACGATTTCGGGTTGTCTTGACGTAGCGTCGCCCGTGTAGTGTGACACGTTCAGCGACTGGGCGCCTGTTGTCCGGGACGGTTCACGACGAAAGTCTAGCATGTTAGAATTTTTGCTCGTCTTGACGCATCATGTGACATACCTACGTCGTCGTCCGTTTGGTTCCACAGCATTGACCAATAGCAAGAGGGAGCGAAACGTCAATCACACACTGAACAGCACTTTATAGCTCTTTTTATTTCTGTATACATTTGTTTATTTATTCGTTTATGTATTTATTTATTTATTTATCCCCTGGATATTTTATGGGATGGGGTCAGACAGGTGCATCTCGAGGGGGAAAAAAAAACCCAAAAAGCACCCCGTGCAGTGCTGCGGCTGCATGGAGCGCGCACGCATCCGTGCAACCCGTCAGGCAACGGTGATGTCAATCTATATATTATATAATAATATAATATTTATATATATATATATATATATATATATATATATATATATATATATATATATATATATATATATATATATATATATATATCCCCTCGGGCCAAATGAAATCTTATCTAAACTCTTGTTATTTTGTCCAAAAAATGGCTTTTACTTTGAAGTGTCATAACTAAGTCATTTATGAATATTTTTTCAATTCCAACCACTCAAAATGTTCAGTGGCACCAGACCTATCTATACATATATAGTTTTGTATTTATTTATTTATTTTTAATGCTCCTATGGACAATAATAGCAGTGTTATTCTAATAGCAAGACTAACCATGTTGTACATATATGTATAAAATAAAAGTCTAATTTGAATATTTAATATGGCATAGTTAGAGGCTTGAATAAGATCATAAGTCATGAAAACAGAATTTATTTTGAATGCCCAGTTTTTACACAATGGTAGTTTTCTAAAAAAAACTAAACTCTTGTTATTTTGTCCAAAAAATGTCTTTTCCTTTGAAGTGTCATAACTAAGTCATTTATGAATATTTTTTCAATTCCAACCACTCAAAATGTTCAGTGGCACCAGACCTATCTATACATATATAGTTTTGTATTTATGTATTTATTTTCAATGCCCCCTGTGGACAATAATAGCAGTGCTATTCTAATAGCAAGACTAATTATGCTGTACATATATAGAAAATAAAAGTCTCATTTGAATATTTCATATGACATAGTTAGAGGCTTGAATAAGATTAGAAGTCATGAAAACAGAATTTATTTTGCATGCCCAGTTTTTACACGATGGTAGTTTTCTCAAAAAAACTAAACTCTTGTTATTTTGTCCAAAAAAATGGCTTTTCCTTTGAAGTGTCATAACTCAGTCATTTATGAATATTTTTTCAATTTCAACCACTCAAAATGTTCAGTGGCACTAGACCTATCTAAACATATATAGTTTATTTATTTATTTATTTATTTATTTTCAATGCCCCCTATGGACAATAATAGAAGTATTATGTTAACAGTAAACTTTTTTGGGAACAAGAGGGTCAAAAAGTCACAATAACTGATTTTGATAACAGAATTTATGAATAACACTTTATAACAAATATGAACGAACAAATAGAATTCATGAACACAAAAAACAGCACAACAAAACACCAACTAACTAAACTAACTGAACACCAGTGGTACCTTTTTTTTCATTCAACAATTCAGACAATGGGTCTTGATATGTTTTTTACAGATGTAAGTACCACACTTTGCACAAACATTCGAAGCACGAAGTGGCTTTGTGCAAAGTCCACATTGCTTACGCTTGGCCGAGGGTCCAGCTTGTTGATCTGACTCCTCCACCAAACCTTCGGCAAAATCCAGTGGTTCCCGTCTCAACATTTCAGGCCCAATTAGAGCCTTGCCGACCTCCTCGAGGAAGAGCCGCCGCTTGTAGCTTTTCTTCTTGTTCCATTCCGGGTATATGGTGGTGAAGAGCACAAACGCGTTGAAGCACGAAATGTCCAACATGTGATGGAAAACACACATGGGCCACCTCTGTGCCCGCCGGCGGCAGGAGTATGTGGGGGGGGGGATACGGGTGTGTCGGAGTAGGGGAAATTTTTTCCCTCTGCTCCGACTCACCTGCTCCCAATTTTAATGCACCACACGCACACACTTGTATATACACTGGGTGGGGCCACATTCACGGTGTAAGGGTAGAGCTCGCCAGTCGGCGAGCTGGCGGACTCAGTAACAGGGTTAGGTGTCACTAGTACTCTGGCGTGACGACCGGGGCCTCTCCCCACCGGGCTCGGTGTTCTGGTGTTCCGCCTTCTCCCCTGGTGCTTCCTCCTCTGCTTCCCCCCTCCCGCCGCTGTGCAAATCTCGCGCGGCTGGAGGTGGGGTGGGCACATCTTCCCTCTCTGCGCTGCTGCCCGGTGCCGGTTTCCGGGGGGGGTTCTCGCGGGGGGCCGGGTTCGCGGGGGGGGGTGGCGGCCGTCGGGGGGGGGGGGGGCGGCTTGTTTGGGGGGGGGGTGGAGGTATGGGTGGGTGGGGGGTTGGGTGCTGGGGGTCGGGGTGTGTTCGGGGGTTTGGGGGTCGGGGGTGGTGGGGCCTGGGTCGTGGTGGATGGCGGGTTTGGGTGGGGTGCGGGGGGGTCGTGGGGGGATGGGGGCTGGGGACCGGTGGGGCGCTGTGGGGGCCCGCTGGGCCTCGTTCTGCGGCCTTGGGCTCGGGGGTGTGGGCCGGGGCTGGGGCGGGGGTGTTCCGGGTGTCTGGGTCGGCTCGCCGACCGGTGTCCGCTCGGGTGGCTTGGGGGTGGCCTTGGTGCTGCCGCGGCCTGGGGATTCCGGGGGGGGGGTGCTCGCTTTGCTGGACCGCAGTTGACGGCTTCTTTCTTTGGTGGTGGTCCTTATGCATGCCAGATCCGTCGCACCAGCATCTACTGAAACTCAACAGAAGTACCCTCTCCCTCCCACAGCCCCTTGAATCAGTTGGTGCTGGTGTCTGTGGTTCTCACTTTGCTTTATCTATCCTTCCCTCCTTCCTCTCTTTAGTTTTTCCTCTGGTCACTTGAGATCTTAATTTATTAGAAGTATGAGGTTTCTGGGGTTGGCATAAGACTCTGGTTTTGTAACCACGCAGGAGGGGTCTTGTTGGTGCTGGACTTCACTTTGATGGATTGGATGTACTGGCTTCTATTGATCTCACTCTGCCTTATCGATCCTTCCCTCCTTCCTCTCTTTAGTTTTTCCTCTGGGCTCTTGAGATCTCGCTAAATTTGCTGGAATTTAGAGGCTTCCGGGGTTGGCGTAAGACTTTGATTTTGTAATCATGGGGAAGGCAGGAAGTGTTTGGTCGGTGCTGGATGTCACTTTGATTTACCTTTCTTTTCTCTTTATTTCTTTTTTTTCTGACCTTTTCTCTGGTCTCCTGACCATTTAAATCTCACGACTCTGGCAAGATTCTGAAGTACCTGGTTAAGGCGAAGGGTAATGGGATATTTATAAGGTTTTAGGTGAATGAATGAGTATAAATTTATACGTATTTGCACGCACGCACGCAAACGCACGCAAACGCACACACGCAAACGCACGCACGCAAACGCACGCAAACGCACGCACACATACACACACAAAAAAAAAAAAAAAAAAAAAAAAAAAAAAGAGCAATGATGACAAGACGTTGAATCGGTAAGACTACCGAATGAACAATTCTGAGCTCTTCAAAAAAAAAAAAAAAAAAAAAAAAAAAAAAGGAGTATGTGGCACAGGCCTGGAAAACACACACACATACAAAATCATCAGATGGCAAAACAGCTTTTATGGACAGCTTTTACAAAGACAAACCTTGATATGCAAAACATGTGCTTACCTGGTCCAGCACCTTTGCACATGTATTTTTCAATGACCACGGGCTTTTTTTTCCCCATCTCTATCACCTCCGGTTCTCGGTGCCGCGTGCTCAGGATGAGGACGTTTTTCCTCTTCTTTGCAATGTAAGAGACCAGAGTATGATCTTTTGTGAAAGCAAAAAGGCTGGAAAAGACTTCTCGGCCATTCATGTCCCGGAGCCGTGGAGGAAGCTCAGCCTTGTTTTTTCTGACTGTTCCTGTCAATGCCATTTTTTTTTTTTTTAGTGCAGCCGCCAGGGGGAAAGATGTAAAAAAATTGTCAACAGTCAGTGAGTGGCCTTCCAATTCGGAGCATAGGTCCAAAACGACCCTCATCGCCTGTTTTTTTTCTCGCTGGCCTCCAGTCGGCTTTCCGGTGTACAACTGCATGCTCCAGGCGTAAGCAGTAGATACATCGCAGAGTGTCCATATTTTGAGTCCATATTTTGCGGGTTTTGATGGCATGTACTGCCTAAATGAGCATCGGCCCGAAAACGAGACGAGCTGTTCGTCGATGCATATATCCCTCCCAAGATTGAACATTTTGGGAAGGAGCTCAAGCCACATACTCCAAATGTCACTGATAGGTGACAGTTTATCTAGATGGCGACGGTGTGGCCTGAGGAGCCTATCATCAAATCTAAGTGCCCTATTTATTTGGCAGAAACGCCCATGTGCCATCGCTTTGGAAAATATGGGGCGTCCAGTATCATTTTTCCACAAGCTCTTCGTTGACTCATGTTGTGATTTGTACACCCCAGCCAGGATCACCAGCCCCAAATATGCACGTAGCTCCTCAACAGTCAGCACCCTCCAAGCAGTGACTGACCTGCGTCCTTGGAGGTTAGTCATCTGCAAAATCCGTTGCAGGATGGCCTCGGTGAAAAACAAATCTAATGCAGATTCAGGGCTGCTGATCCTGGCTGTTGCATACAATGTTGGCCCTGGAGTCGGAATGGGGGAGGGGACATAATGGCCGGCCACCTCATGTGTGGAAGACCACATTATTTGTTTATTTTTGGAGAGCCACTCGGTATTTTCATCCTCACAGTCACGTTCATCTGCACCCCCTTCCTCGTCCTCGCTCTCACCTCCATCTGCACCCCCTTCCTCGTCCTCGCTCTCACCTCCGCCATCATCTTCTTCCACCTCCCAGTCATCGTCATCCAAGTCATCCACAGCCTCCTCCGACGTGCAAGATCCAGTAGTGCTTTCAATAACACACGCGATGATCGGCTGGTGTCTTGTCGCGTTTAGACGTATAGTGTGAGTACACGTCCCATCCACAACACGGAGCGAATTTGTCGGGTAATGTGACAGCGCAACTGTCGTGTAAAACAAAAAAATCCCGTAGTCTGACATCGGCATAAGTAGACACACTATGCTGAAAGAAAGCTTCTCTCTTTTGACCCGTATAAGTACTTCCAACCTTTTTAACATATCTTCCAATTTTGTCATGTGTGCCTCAGTGTCCCGTCCAGAAAACAAAACATCACCCAAGTAGCAGATGACCACCCATAGGCCCTGCAGAACTTTTGGAATATGGCGAGAGCACTCGCTAGTCGCTACACCATAGGGAAGTCTGTTTACTTGGTATAACTCTTTGTGTGTGCTGATTCTCATGTACTGTTTTGAATTGTCAACCATCTCAACCTGCTGGTATGCTTGTGATGAGTCAAGCTTGTCATGTTTCGGTTTTGGTGGGTTGGGTTTTGGTTTAGTTTGGGGTGTTTATGTTGTCTTTTGTCTGGTTTTGTTTCCCCTGGTCTCGTCATAGTTAACCTCATCCACCTGTGTGTCTCTCCCCTCCCCATATGTGTTGCTAATTAGTGCCCTCTGCCTGCTGTGTTTCCCAGCTGTTAGGGATGTAACGATATCCAAACATCACGATACAATATTATCACAATATGAATTTCACGATACGATAATTATCACGATATTGTGGGGAGGTTGGCGATACAAAAAGGTTGCAATATTGTACATTGCTTTTGTACATCACAGCAATGCATAAACCTGTACAATCTCTAATAACAATATTGAGGTGGTTACTTGTTAATGCAACATTGAGTTAATCACATTTCTGTACTTCGGCTTCAACTTTTTTCTTCAGAGCTTGTAGCAGATATTTACTTGTGTAAAATCTTGAAATGAATGTAAATTTATCAAATAGAATATTTAGAATCAGAGACTGTTCTAATAGCTTTCTTTGATCCTTGAATAGAATGCTTCTCCTGTAAAATACAACTGTTAAAACGATCAAAATGGACTCATAGAAACAATTCTCAGAACTTCTCACCTCCAGGTTTCGCTGTGCCCACAAGCATTACACTTCAGATGGGTTGATTCGCAAGGCCCCGTGGAGGGAACTTGAGCAGGGAATTTTGCACTCATATACGCCTTTACAAATAATATGCAATTTGAATTTGGCTCTGCAAAGTGCGCAAATTACTTTAGAGTTCTCCAACAACCATCAAGCAAGTAAATCAGAAAGTAAAACTAGTTAAAGTTCATCTCTATTCATGTTCCCGCCAGTGATTCCTCCAAGTTTGGTTGCAAACTGAGCTGAGTTCATTTTTTTTTAACGCTTTAATGAAATATAAATTAAGCTCAACCGTTAATGCTTTCATTTTGACACCCCCCCCAAAAAAAGACAATGGTTTGAAATTATGGATTGATCAAAAGTTACTATATTTTTGGCAATCAGTTCAGGGTGTACCCCACCTACTGCCCGAAACCGGCTGGGATTGGCTTCAGCACCCCCGTGACCCTTGTGAGAAGGAAGCGGTCAAGAAAATTGATTAAATCGATAGACGAAACAGCCCAATCAATGCTTTTGATCATAAAAGAAGAAATATTTTTTGGTATTGTTTTTTAAAAGTTCAGAAAATGTATTTGTATGAATAAATATTGTCAGAACAGTCTGAGAACTGAGATTCAGTGTTTTTTTGTTTTTTTTTATCAATAGTAAAGGAACGATTTACAGAATGTTCTTTGGAAATATTTACAGAACGTTCTTTTTTTGTAAATAACTGAACAGGAATCTTTTTAAGTGTATGAATAAACATGTACAGAACATTCTGAAAATTTATATTCATTGTTTTTATCACAATTTTAAATAAACTATTTACAGAACAGGTTTTTATTTATATAAACTCAGTAAAATGCTGCTGAATACAGCACATAGGAAATATTGAAGTACTAAGTGCATGAACAAGAGTTGTCAGACACGACACAGATTTCTTTTCTTTTTTTTATTTAGTGTGTTTTATTTAAAAAGAAAAATTCCAGTGTTTTATTGGTTTAATTTCCCCTACCCAACATTAAAGGGGCAGTTGAAAGTTACTAAGTTCTTGCAGATTTGTCGACCTTTCTGGCAAAAAGTGTATGAGCAAACCTACACATTAAATGAACATTAGCATGGAGCGCAACACCTTTTTCAGAGGCTTAATAATGTCTACAGAGGTAAGAAACGTATTAATCTGCAAGTTACTTTGTTACAAAACAGAAGTCGGCTTTGCTGGCCACTTACAGTTGTTTTACAGCATGCAACGTCTCAGCACTCAGGCATTCAACAGGCAAAATACCCGAGTGCTGAGACGTTAGTTAGTCAGTGTATGGTAGTGATATTCTGCATTGCTCATCATAAAGACCCTTTCGCATTTTCATGATTAGGTTTAAACTTTTCAGCAAGAAGAAAGCAAGCTGTGGGTCCCATTTCATCCCAAAGGTAGCACTTCGTTCTCTCCAACCTGTTGAACGCTGCTCCAATATTGATCCGCGTCCTCCTGTGAAACTCGTCCGACTTCAATTTTGCCCTTTTTGTCACACTAGAAAGGACTTTTCTCTTCTTTGTCTTGCGTGGAGGGTTTGCAGGTTTTTGGGAGGTATTATCAACTGCAGGCCTCTTCACATCCATCTTAAATTAGCTGTCTGTGAACAATCGCAAGAGCCACTTGCCGCAAGAGTGTGCACGTGTCAGACGTCACCTTCAGGCAGATTTGTACCCGAATCCCTCATCATTATTGAGTCTACAGGAAAATAGAGGCAACAGTCATTTGTGCCACAATAATGCCCCCTTACACAATTTTCCCGCTGGTGGGACATGCCCGGAACACCTCTCCATGGAGGCGTCTAGGAGGCATCCGAACCAGATGCCCGAGCCACCTCAACTGGTTCCTCTCAATGCGGAGGAGCAACGGCTCAAGTGTCAGTGCTTCCCGAATGACCAAGCTTCTCACTCTATCTCTAAGGGAGAGCCCGGACACCCTGCGGAGGAAACTCGTTTTGGTCGCTTGTATCTGGGATCTTGTTCTCTGAATCACGACCCACAGCTTGTGACCATAGGTGACGGCAGGAACGTAGATCGACCGGTAAATCAAGAACTTCGCCTTTTGGCTCAGGTCTTTCTTCACCACACCGGATCGATACACACAGTCCGCTCCACTGCAGACACTGCATCGATCCATCTGTCGATTTCCTACTCCATCCTGCCCTCACTCGTGAACAAGACCCCAAGATACTTGAACTCCTCCACTTGGGGCAGGATCTCATCCCCGGCCCGGAGAGAGCACTCCAGCTTTTCCGACTGAGGACCATGGTCTCGGATTTGGAGGTGCTGATTTTCATCCCAACCGCTTCACACTCGGCTGCGAATCGCTCCAGCAAGAGTTTGATATCATGGCTTGAAGAAGCCAACAGCACAACATCATCCGCAAAAAGCAGAGATGCAAGGTTGAGGTTACCAAACCGGACACCCTCAACGCATTGGTTTCACCTAAAAATTCTTTCCATTAAGGTTATGAACAGAATCTTGTAGCTTGACGGCATCCCTTACCTGGGTTCCGGGATTGCTGCCACGACAGGCACCGCCCAACTTACGGCCACAGCTCCAATCAATCTCACCTAGGACCCGTTTGCTATGGATGACCCTGCTCCAGATAACATAGCTCCTAGGATCATTGGAACACGCAAACCCCTCCACCACGATAAGGTGATGACTCACGGAGCAAGTTATATTTATTTATTTTTTAAATATTGGATATTATCAGGAAATTATTACAGGATCACCAGAGGTGGGCAAAAAGCCGTTGTTTCATCGGGCAGTCATCACCGAAATCGGCGAGATCTTCCACATTTTCGTCGAGTTCTTAATGATGCGATGTCTCTTACAATTACACCATCTGGACCATCTGTACCATCAATCGGGGTGATTGATGGACGTAAACCTGATTACGAATCTTCGCGTCATACATAAGTTGCAAAGTTTATCTTGACCACTCATTAACTCATTCACTCCCAGCCATTTTCACAGAAGCAGTCCCGTTCGCTCCCGGCTGTTTTACTGGATTTTGACTGATTTTGCAAGGCCCACAGAATATTGTGTTCAATTGCTATAAAAGCATGGAACCTACCAAAAGAAAGATTAAAGTCTCTTCTTTCATCAGGAAAAAAGTATGTTTCTATCTGTTTCCGTTTTGCAGCAATTAGCATTAGAAGAGAGCTAAGTTTCATCAGTTTTCACAAATCTATTTAAAAATCAAAGTAATTTAGCTTTTTTTTCTAGATGGCCCTGGTTGATCGCCTTTGTTCTGCTGCCACCTGCTGGCTTTTTTTGTAATAACTACCATTTCTGCAACCGTTCTTTGCAGTTGAGAGGCTGCATCAAAGCCTTCTGTATCCTCTAGCATAAAACATAAAAACAAAAAAAAAAACGTATAAATACGTCTTTGGGACACTTAGAACATTAAAAAAAACATATTTATACGTTATTGGGAGTAAATGAGTTAATGTGAGCTGGATAATTTGATGTCATAAGTCGTTTTTCCACCGCTGGAACTTTTGGAAAACTTTTCAGTTTTCCTTGGTAAAATTCAGTTCTCGCGTTTTTCCACCAACAACAATTACCAAGGTAATTAAATTCCCCAGGGTACATCCTAGTACTGTCTCAATAGCAGGGTCTTGCTGAGCCAGGCAGGAACTTTGAGGGGTGGGTTGCAATGGCCACGGCTGATTGGTCAAATTTGGGGGCGTTGTTTTTACATCGGATGGGTTCAATCAAACTCATTTGAATGAATTACAGAGAACTCTAAGACAGCTGTGAAGCTGTGGAAACACAATTCTAAATTCCCTGCTGAACTTTTACAACCAAGAACTCGTTTACCCAGAACTCAAAGTTCCTGGGCTTGTTGGTGGAAAAGCGCCTATAGATAGCTTGCGCTGGGGTCACATACTGGGAACTCTGGGGTTCTGGGAGGAGGAGTAGAACCGTCACTTGCCTTCGGTGCCGGTTGCCGTGGGTTTGCTTCCCCGCCTGAGAGACCACGTTTGTTTGTGTGTGTGTGTTTGTCTGAGTGGGTGAATAAAAAATAATGGGAACTCTGAGATATTTTATTGAATTACACAAAGTGAACATAGCATTGTAACAGGTAGTTTGAACTTATTTTGTGTTCATCGTTCACGTAGCATTTTGTGTTGCCCGTGGCAACCTCCGAGGAAACAATCTTTCTGTTACAGACACTACAGTAAGACGCTGTTGGCTCACAAGTGATAAAGTCCGGTTTTCTGCACAATTTATTGTCCTTCCTCTGTATATATATATTGTAGACTCTTTTGCCTATGAAAGATTTTGTGCGTGTGTTGCTCCAAAAACACTCACTGACATGCTCTGGCATGTTCATTTACATAGTAAGTGTCCAGAAAGATGTTGGACCGGGGAGAGTCAACTGAGGGGGGCGGGGCTTTTGTGAAAGGTCAATTACAGTACTTAATATCCCAATTACAGTGTTTTAACACTTAATATGCCATTATGTTCCCCCCCCTTTCATGTACCGGACTGGGGCCATTTGGCCCTGCACATTTGTATTAATTTAATCGTTCACGTATTAGCATCCACCTATCATTTGCGAATGCAGACCAAGGAGGGTGTGGTTGACCCTTCCCTCTTTGAATACCAGATGAGGCCATTTGTCCCTGCACTTTTGAACGAGTTGTCCGATCAGTTAGCCACCTATCATATGTAAATGCAGCCACTACACAGCCATTATGCTGGAATGTGCCCCATTTGTCCCACACACCAATATTCAACTGAATCTGAGGCCAAATGGACCACCAATATTCAACTGAAAATATTCAACTGAATCTGAGGCCTAATGGACCACCAATATTCAACAGTTAGAGATAGACCGATAATCGGTCGGGCCGATAATCGGGGCCGATATTTGACATATTGGTACATATCGGTATCGGTCTGTTTTATTAATCTGACGGACGATATGAGTGATCCATTTAAAACTCCGTCTTTTCGCTTCGAATGCAGCCCAGAGCGTCTCTGTCTGTTATGGAGTCCAACTCCATCAATGTAACGCCCATAGCAGCATTTGATTGGTTAGCCGTGCAAGAGCCAGAACCAATCAGTAGTGTATGCCTGTATCACAGTAGCCGGTCACACACGCACCCACGGACACAACGCGAGAGACACATGCTTCGAAGGTAAGTTAAAAGAGAAGAGACTCCGCCGATCGTTTCACCATGATAAGCTAAACACAATGAATTATGTTGTGTATTAAATGCACTATATGAATGGAGCTGCATTGCCTTGCATTGAATCCCCGCTAGCTAACAGTGGTGTGTTCAGCTTAGCATGTAGGCTAACACCCAGTAGCTAATTCGCTACTTGAACTACTCGGGGAGGGAATCACACACATTTTCACTTAATTAAGTAAATAATGTTTGTTAGAAAGGTTCCAAATATTAACAGTTGTCATTATTATATTGTCTAGTTCCATGTTAAGAGTAGAGTAATGTCATTATATTTACCTCTCGTGACGCACACATTGCATTCTGGGTCACGTCCACTACTTGTTGCATAGCGGTTATTATGCAGTGAGATGCCACAGTGACACTAAATAGCGTTTAGTTACTTTATATTGTGTTTATTTGTCGCACTGGTTTGCCATTGTGTGCCTTAAGCTTCGACGTCGATTTGATTGACAGCTCGTTGTGCACCTCGTTAAAGTCCGCTCCGTAACAAATTAAGTGTCTCAAACACCGTTTAACTACACGAACGTGTTCTCTTCCGTATGTTTGGCATTAGTAGAGAAGTGCACTAAAGTATAGTGTGCTTATTTGCTCGTTTTGTCTCTCTTTTCACGTCATGTCTGCCGTCAGTTGGGACATTATCCTCTCAATCGATGCCACTAATATGCAACATCTACGGCCGTAGTCGGCTGCAATTAATGTTCAGTGATGTAATTTCGTTACGTGCATCATACTTTGAATAATGAGCTCATGTTTGGTGTGTTGTATAACTTTCTCGTGTGTTAGTAACTATTCATGTGGACAGCTAAGATAGTGCTTGTTAATGTGAATTAGCAATGTTGCAGCCTAGTTATTATTTAGACAAGTACATCTGTGCCATTAAGTGATACAGTACAGTACAGTAGTGAGAGAATAGTGTGCCCATATACACACACGTGTCTATAAGTGTAAAACACATTAAACAGCAGAAAGTGGCAGCGGTCCACCGCAACAATGTCTGTTTAACCAAGTTATTCTTACTATTATTATAACCAAGTTATTTTACTCTACCTTTTTCTGCGTTGATTGGGGCATCCTAAGGGGCAGTAAACTACATGATGAAGTGTCTTTTGACAGTTCTCTTGTAGAGAGGAGTAGCATGATATTGCTGTTCTCGATTTAAGATCCTCAGCTTATCAAAACTGTCTATATGGTAACAATAACAATAATTATAATAAGGTCTACAAGAACTGTATGGTGTTCAGGGATGAATAGTTTTTCTCATGGAATTTTTTTTATATTTTTTTTTGCTGTAGTAATAAGTAATGCCACAGCTGATGCACATTTTGAATGACAGGGTTCCTCCTATTACTTCAAAATATAAAAATATAACATTTATAGAATAAAACTACAAGTATCCCAAATGCTATAAAAGGTAATGTCACATTCGCCCCCACATTTAACTCCCCCCGCCACCAACGTCTTATTGCAGATAGAAGGATGTAAAATGAAAAGTGTAGTGTGAGAATCCATTGTAAAGAACGGTTAGGGTTTGCATTATTCAAAAATTTGGTGCCAACATTTTAACTTTTACTGCAAATGAATATCGGCTTCAAATATCGGTTATCTGCCTCCTTGACTACCGATAATCGGAATCGGTATCGGCCCTGAAAAAAGCATATCGGTCTATCTCTAATTCAACTGAATCTATTCAACTGAATCTGAGGCCAAATGGACCACCAATATTCAACTGAATCTGAGGCCAAATGGACCCAGATGTTTCTTGTTGAGAACAGGCAAAGTTGAAAATTTGGTTGAGTAACTAGAATGAACCAGAAAGGACCTCCAAACATTGGAGATTAGGGCAAATTTGTCAGTCCCAGTTTGGGGGAGATGAGAGGAGGTGTTGCACTGTTGTTTTCAATGTACCACAAGAACAATCTGGGACATCTGGGTCCATTTGGCCTGCCTAATTTGCACCTTTATTCAGGGGATGATCCTGAGGATCTGATAAGGGTGTGGATGGACAAGTTGCAATGCCTTTTTTTTTTTTTTTTTTTTGATACAGATTCAGTCCTACATTTTCTACAAGTCACACATACATTCATTTTATGTTATAGCAAATGTTTGCATACAAAGGAAGGAGAATGTCTTATTTTCAACAAACAAGTTAGCAGGAATTAATGACAAGCATCAAATTTTCCAGACAATAAAATTTTATATTTCTTGCAGTTTGACTGCGAGAATACAACTGGTTAATTCTAGTTACTCAACCAAATTTTCAACTTTGCCTGTTCTCAACAAGAAACACAGGGACATCTGGGTCCATTTGGCCTCAGATTCAGTTGAATAGATTCAGTTGAATATTGGTGGTCCATTTGGCCTCAGATTCAGTTGAATATTTTCAGTTGAATATTGGTGGTCCATTTGGCCTCAGATTCAGTTGAATATTTTCAGTTGAATATTGGTGGTCCATTTAGCCTCAGATTCAGTTGAATATTGGTGTGTGGGACAAATGGGGCACATTCCAGCATAATGGCTGTGTAGTGGCTGCATATGATAGGTGGCTAAGTGATCGGACAACAACTCGCTCAAAAGTGCAGGGACAAATGGCCTCATCTGGCATTCGAAGAGGGAAGGGCCAACCGCACCCTCCTTGGTATGCATTCGCAAATGATAGGTGGATGCTAATACGTGAACGATGGGTTTGTTAGGTAATGAGATCATTTGGCCCCTGCTTGGGGGGAAAGGTGTTTTAAATGAACACAATACAAATAAATAGCGTTAATTTGATTCCAAAACATTTAGAGTTTTTGTGATAAAATCATATTGTGAATAAATAGCGTTGGATATGCTTGCATCAAATTAGCAATATTTTAATTCCTGCTATTTTCTTCAGCCCCCCCCCCCCCCCCAGTGCCTCAACTGAGTATTTGAGAAACTTCTGCAGCCTACATTAGCTGCCAAGCATGTGTGACATCTAAAATTGGCCATTTGCCTTTGAAAGAATTTTGTCCAGCCAAACACCATGCAGACAAAAGTGTTCATGTGCGGTGGAATTTGATGACAAGTCACACATCCACGGCCACTGTGACTCATACATCTTAATTAGGAAGCTAAGCAGCAACCAGTTCCTAATAGTGACGGGAGACAAGACTGTCACTGCAAGCAAATGAGAACACACAATGATACATGCATGCATAGAAGCATTTGTTAAACGTGTGCGCTTTGTGGTTGGTCACCTGACACACACACACACACACGCATATATATATATATATATATATATATATATATATACACCTTATGACACGTACACGCTTGATGAGCGGTGGATCCGCGGTGCACGGACAGACAGGACAGGACTTCTTTCAATTTAAACATCCGCAACTCGACCATAGGAAAGATAATAACAACCTTAATAACCCGGTTTATTGTTCAAGATTTAACTGCGTTGTGACATGATCCAAACATTAGCGGCCCCGATACAAATGTTAGACACCTGTCATGCCGCAGTGAATTGTTTTAAAAATCAGGGTATTGAATGAGTCGCACACAGGCAAAAACATAAGCGTGTGTTGAACGGAACACAGCAATAGAGTGCCAGCCTCTGTTACTGATAATTGAATGTGACAGGCGACATGATCGTGATGATCAAGTTCAACTAATTTTTCACTAGAAGAACCTTGATAAACATTAAGCATACATCAATTTATTGACTGCATGTATGGGTCCTATACAGGAACTGTCACAAGAGTAAACATAATAGAGATGTAATCGTTTAAAGTTAATTAGTTTACATTTAGTAAGATGGCACTGTGGAAAAAAATATTCATTACTACTTACAACTTGTGTCGTATTTTTAGACAAATGCATGAAAAAGCATTTTAAAAGACCGATAGTTACTAATTTAGTCTGTAACGTCGGAACATTACAGATGCAAAAATTGCATTTACAAAATAAAAGCAGATTTTTGAAAATGTGCAAATTACAAGATTTTCTTTTTAAATTAAAGGTACACTCAGTATTATACAGTGGCATCTAGTGGTGAAACAATAAATCATTCGGGAAAAAAAAACAATTGTTTGTGTTAGTAGTATGTAAAAAGATATGTTGTATCGCATAAACGTACTTTTTTTAAAATATAACGGTTAGTCTAGAAATCGCAAATTATCTTACATGTCCGGGCCGCGGCTTCTAGTGTCCGCCATGTTTCGCCGCCATCTTTCTGCTACGGGTGCCGTCAACGACAAATTTCAGCGCTCCATTTCTTAACGCGTTTTTGGAACGCCTTTGCAGACGCACTTCCGGTTTGTATGGCGACCGCATGTACACAAAGAAGAAGAGTTTCCGGTCCCCGAAGAGAGCATTATCAAGCTATCAATTGCTTTGGGAATTTATTTTATTTCAGCGCGACAAAACAAGAGTTTATATTGTAGCCGCATTTGCCAGATGGAGAGAAATGAGGAACAGACTAGGTTTGGGACGTGCCGGTGCCTTCGACTGCTTTCTACTTGACCGGTAAGTAAGAGTACATTTGTGTTTACGTTTTGAGAGCGAGAGAAAAAGTATACATCGTACTAATTAATACGATGTTCGTACCTTTGTTTTACGATCACTGTATCTGTTGATTAGCAACTCCGCTCGAACGATTTCGTTATGAAGCTACTTGCTTTGAAAAAAAAAAAAAAAGATTCCCGCTGGCACGTTATATTTAGAGTAAATGCGCAAGTTATTGTGTAATGTAATGTAACTGTGATTTCGGAGGTATATTTGCCCATAACTTCAATGGAGAATCTAAAGCATACTGTATTAGTGGAGGAGTTGAAAATTATTTTCGTTGTGGTTGGTGAAAATAGTGTTCTCGAAATTAATTTTCGGCAGGGAATAACTTTCTGGACTTAAATGCTGGCTGTACCGTAAGCACTGCTAGAGTCTGAACTCTCTCACTCAAGTGTGTACTGGTCCATTGTGTAATTGGGTGCACAAGAATTTACAGGCTGCTACGTTTTCCACGGAAACTCGACAAGCAAGCAGCCTTTGCATATTCTATGCAGTCAAGTTACTTTTATCTAGCTAATACAATGTTTTGGGCCCAAAAACTAAAGATCTTACCTCTATTTTGGGGGCTTTGTTGGAAAGTTGGTGACATATAGTAGTATCATCAATTATTTTATTTTATTTTATAATTTTGTTTTTGTTTGTGTCACACTAGATCAACAGCCAAACTTGACGGCTTCCAGAACCATATTCTGATGTATACAAGCATTCATGCACCGTTTAAATACATCACCGACCTGCAAGAAAAAAAAATATCAAGGGGAGAGTCAGCAGCCATATTGGAATGCCCCGAATGAGGACACTTGAATGGAGGACCCCAGAAGGCTTCGGTGTTGTACCACCAGTATCTCCACCTACCATATCTGAGCTGCAACAAACTGAAGTCAGCCGACGTCTTGGTATGTCATTTACATATGGACGGTATTACACACTACATGAACTTTTTGTGTGAAGCAATACGGAATGGTCACATGTACAAGCACCACTTGTTTTACACAGGACCTGCTGACCAGGTGTCTGAAGCCATGGAGTGACTCCTCCCTCACTTTCCTCAGCAAGCATATCATCGTTGGTGGGAACGTGCCCTCACTCCATAACATGTACTTTTGCAGTCAAGGAGCATGTCAAACTTAATAAAACCAGCAAACATTGATGTGACTTCATTTTTACTGCAGTCTGTTCACACAATCAATGGACAAGCCTTCCTTAATTTTGCCCCAATAACATCATAGAGTAGGCGAAAAGTAGTGTTACAGATCATACTGTGTTCGGGAGAGTTTGAGGAATGTTGCAATGTTAATGGGGGACAATGTCAGCACACACACACACAAAAAAAAAAAAAAAAAAACATCATGGTATTGAGGTAATCAGATATTTTAGCTGTGTACAACACATACTTGCTCTGTAACACTACCTTTGGCCCAAACCTGTATGTCTATTTTCCATATTTTGAAATGCACAGCGTATTGGTAAATTTCTGGAACAACTGCAATTCATGTAGCTCATTATATTCTAACAGCATTTTTATTTTTATTTTTTTAGTTAATATGTTCATTTCATGTAGACTTTTATTTTACTTTATTTTATTTATTCATTTTCATGTACAGTACCTTACATTCATTGGCCAATGAAGAATTCCTTGTCATTGCAAGCATTTATAATAATTCTCCAGGCTTTTGATGTTTTACATTTCTAGTCATGTAAAATAGTGTTAGGTTAGGTGTCGAATGAACACTGCATGTTGACGCCAAAGGAAATAGTATTTTTTAGTTATTCAAAATGTACAAATTAACACACAACAACAATATACAAGTTATACAAACTACAACAAGTGTCAGACATGGACTAATTATATGCCAGGTAAAAAACCTTTGTATTGTCCTCGAGGATCTGGGAAAGTGTCACTTATTTGCCACAAGCCCACCAAGGTGCTGCAGTCTGGGATCCAGGTACAGGAAATCATGGTGGTGCTGATGTGTCAGCAATGTGTCAAAAAGTATTTCTTGGTGTCAGTCTATCAGCTGGACTTGGATATCTTCATGTTCCTCCATGGCCATTTCCTGTACGAGTCTCTGCAAGAAGGTAACAATTGTATGTCAGATGAGGTACCAAACAATGAACTGAAAGTCACTGAGCCAATGAAGTACATTATTATATGAGCAAGACTATTTGTGAAAGCCATGTAAATTCCTGCACATCGAAGTACAAGGAAGCTGTTGTATCTTCAATCAAAACTAATTAAGTTGCTTAGTGATATTTATTAGGTAAAATTGTTCAACCTGGTGACAAATCGATATCTGAGTAAAGGGTTTCAAATGTTTTTGTAAGCAGCACTTTTCTGAGTGGTTAGTAGCAACAAGACACGGGGGGAATTACGAGTCTGAGTTGCAGATGTGTAGTTCAGTTAACACCATTATTTTTGCACGATATACTAAACATATCAGCAAACGATGTAATCTAAATACCACATATTCCAAGCAAAGGTATGTTTTGAGCCATTCACATGCATGCTCGAATGGAATTATTTTTCCATGATGACATAATTGTACGTTACGAGACACCGCGTTCACTTCCGCGTTCTCTTCCTCGTCGTCTCTCTCGCCCCCTCCTCGCCCTCTTTGAGATGGTCCACATGTCTATAAAACATATAACATAACTGTGTGTTCTCTGTTGCATAGTTTAGTTGCACTAACAAATATGAACATAGATAGCCATTATCATTAGCTGACGTACAGTATTTCCTAACAATGCCGACAAAAATATTAATTCTGAAATTAAATGACTAAATCACAATTATTAGGGATCTGTACAGTATGTCTAACAAATGCAATTCACTTACGTCATCACTCGAGGGATACCAGAAGTTGTTTGCGTTCTGTTCCGGTGAAATTGGTGGTAGGCTGTTGAAGTAGGGTCTCTCTGGGACGCCGTAGTTCGTGTGCTTAAAATCATTGCATTATCTTGTTTGACCGATAGATGGCGGTCGTGAGCTACACACTGGGGCTTTAAAGGAAATATTCAAACCATGAATGGAGTAACTGTCACAGATGAGGGGTGGATCCCAAAAATGCAGGCCGAGATAAAAGTAAGAACACCAATTTATTACACAAGGATTTAAGAAAGGGAACACTCATGCCACTGAAAGGAAAAAAAAACAGACTGAGTGCAGAATCATGACAGTAACACATTAATTGCCAATTAATTTTGACAATTGACTAATTGTTGAGTAATCAAATAAACGTTGCACCACTACACCTAATCGAACCCAATAGAATCGTAATCCCACTGAATCGAAAATCGAATCGTATCATTTTAAAATATCACTACAATATATACAGTGGTACCTCTACTTACGAAATTAATTGGTTCTGGAAGAAAGTTCTTAAGTAGAAAATTTTGTAAGTAGAGACGCATTTTCCATGTAAATGCCCTAATCCGTTCCAAGCCTCCCAAATTTCAGACATAAATGTTTTATAAAGCATAAAAATGCATCAAAACATGTAACAAATACATGTTACAATTAGATTATTGCACAATAAATGAGAGTTGTGCATAATGTAAATAACAAAGAATAGAGTAAAGAATGAAAATGATTGTCATTTACCTTTTTAACTGCTGTCCTCATCGTTTTTTGCCATTTGGTTCATGTTCTCCTCTCTCAGAAGTTTTTTTTTTTTTTTTTTTTTGCCTGGTGTTTTGTAAAGAACTGATCCATGGATTTTTTATTTTTTATTTTTTTTTAAACAATCCTTCGGAAATGTCCAAGGCAAACATCATCTTAGTGAGCAAACGCCCGACTGGTGAACACTTTTTCTGGGTGATTCTTTTAAAGAAATTCTGAAACTTCATGGAAACTTCCGGTATGGCGAGGCATCTTTTTCAAAAAATGGCCCGTCTCGTCGCAATTAAAAACTTACTGTGCCTTCATCAATCACCAATTGTTTGAATTTTTGCACAAATTCGTTGGCCGTTAGTTCATACATTTATCGGAACACCTCATGGGCCGCGGGATGAATGATGAGGACGCTGTATAGACACCGATCTAGTATACGCTCATACCTATGGTAGAGGTTCCTCTTAGCCAATGGGATGCCAGAAACATGCACAAACACCGATCTAGTATACGCTCATACCTATGGTAGAGGTTCCTCTTAGCCAATGGGATGCCAGAACGATGCACAAACACCGATCTAGTATTTACGCTCGTAGGTACCTATGGTAAGAAATAGCCATAGCCGAAAGTATGTTGTGTTCGGTAATTACCTTTCGTATCTAGAAATTTCTTTCGTAACAAGAGGCAATATTTTCCCGTTGAGGCGTTTCGTAACTCGAAAATTTCGTATGAAGACACGTTCGTAAGTAGAGGTTCCACTGTATTGCTATACAGTGGATGCCCGCTATTTGCAGGAGATAGCGACTAGGGGCAGCCTGCAAATAGCAAAAATCCTTGTATAATCGAGACCCATAAAATAGTATGTACAAATTGATTGATTGATTGATTGATTGATTGATTGATTGATTGATTGATTGATTGAAGACCAGGTAAAATTATTTATTTAAAGAACATTTAAAGAACAACTACTTCCAGATTGGGCATGTGCGTACTGTTCTTCCAAACTTCTTATCCTCGAAAGAAAAATCACGTCTTTTTTTTTTTTTTTTTAAACATACTATTATTATTATTATTATTATTATTATTATTATTATTATTATTATATCATTGTTTTACTTTCTTGATCTATTTTTGACAATTCTGTTTTATCTATTTATATAATTATCTTTGTCCATGTGCAATCACTATGTCCTACCTCACCATCCCCACTTTTTCTCCTGGGACAAAACCACTCACATCAAATTGTCTCTCCCTCTTCTAGCAGGTTTCTTTAACACTTGTAGAAATGACCTGACACTTCTAATCTCAGGTTATTACCTAGATGTGCCAACATTCTGTCTCAAGCATTCTCTCTCTCTCTCTCTCTCTCTCTCTCTCTCTCTCTCTCTCTCTCTCTCTCTCTCTCTCTCTCTCTCTCTCTCTCTCTCTCTCTCTGGCTAGCACGCCTGCACATTTAAACAGAGATTTTTAAAAAGGACGTGTCAGACTGCACCATATTACCAAAGCACCTATTTAAAAGTTGCAGACATTGTGAAAACAAAGCCTTAATACTCATGCCAAGATGACAACAGGGCCCATTTAATTATTCACGACCACATCATTTTAAAGTGAAAAGGACATGATTCAAAATCACCCTAAAAGCATTTTTAAGAAAGCGTACAAGTACAAATAATTATGATTCAGTTGCTTTGGTGAAAACATGATGAAACGACCTCGTAATTTTTTTTTTATATTTTTGTGGCTTTGACAAGCCATGACAGCTCACTGGCACACTCCCTTTTTTACTCTGTGGGTGCGTGACATATAACGCCAAGGAGTCGCCTTCGCTCTGACTCTTGGCTGGGCAGATTCTCCCATCGACAAATTACGATGAATTACGAAGGGACTACAAGCAAATGCGCATGTTGGCAAAACAATGGATTTGCACAACTGCGAATAATTACACACACAAATAAGACATATTCCGACCAATTCCAAACTCTGGCGAAATCTAACGTTCTCAACAGTCGGCAACCTTTGCAACTCAGTGGCATAGGAGCTTTAGGGCAAGGGGCTAGGCGGTCCCGTCGCCATGGGCGGGCCTTGGGGGTCCGTGCCCGCCCTGTCAGTCAGCCGTGCCCGCCCTAGCAAGATGACTCACCAACTATTCGTCCTATCAGTCACGTAAACTTGCGCCTTCTGGTTCAAGTAAAGCATGGCGTGCCAGCCAACCACATACCTCCTTTCAAGTTTGGCTTTGATTGACAACTAAGGCTAGCCAATTACAATCCGGATCACGAGGGCTGGGGTGGGGTGGGGGAGGCGATGACGCGCGCTCTGCAGACGTGCCTTAGCCAAATCTACTTCCGGGTAGATAGTGTGCATTTGCCGGCTGGCGCTGGCATAAAGACTGAGCAGTGAGCACGTCGTTCGGCTTTAATGGGAGCCACCAAACGCCAAACCTTGATCCATGATGACACAGTTGACATCATTGGGAATCCTGAGTCCACTGGTTACGTTTACAAGTGAGTGTCAAACTTTTATTTGAATTAGTCAAGCCACACAGCACGGATGAATTGTAGCAATACACAGTATGCGGTTAACAGACCCAAGCAGTCACACATACACAACAACAACTAAGGAGCATAAAATTATTTATCACTAAAGCAGTTGCAGTACAATGTGAGTTGAATTCTCTTTTTTTATTGCCAAGTTTGTTCATGTTGATGACTGTCACTAAGTTCTAATTTAAAAAAAAACAGCACTTTACACATCCTTTTGGATTGATATTGATATAGTTTTTTTACTGAACCCATATGTTGCTTCTGTATATCATCGACATAACTCAACTAATTTCTAAATCACTTTAAAACATCAATTGCTGCATACAAAGTGCTGTGCATGGAATAGAAATTAGTCTTTTAGTAGACACAAGTGAAATAAAATAACACAAAATAAAATTAATTAGAGTAAATATAAGTAGATAAGTATACACGCAAATAAAATTAATACTAAAAAAGAAATCTGTATAAGTATAGAAATAAAATAACACAAAATACAGAAGGCACCATAAAAAAAATAAAATGATGTGAAGTCTCATGCTGAGTCAAAGATCAAAGAATAGAGATGTCTGGCAAAAATGATATCCATATCGTACAGCCCTATTCCAACATGCAAATGAAGGCAACTTTCCATCCAATTCCAGATAGAAGGGGCTGGGTTGCAGTCATTCATTCGGACATAGTTGTTTATTGAAGTGAAGAGTGGATTTGTTTCAAATGAACTTTTGAGTTGAATAAATGCCAAATTAACTACACATTTTTTTCAGTTTGTCTTTTAGATGTCAAATTTCCGCTTTTAAGTGACAGAAAATATTTCTGAGCACTTTTGCAGTTGTCACAATGCCGCTGTTCAACCTGATGAACATTAGATTTAGGTTGATGAAGTGTGCCCCCCCCAAAAAAGGTAAGTTCTGGGAGTTCTACTGAGAACCCTGTGTTGTTTCAAGAGTTTCATCCAGAACCTGAACAGCGAGTTCCACTGATAACCATTTTGTATTTCAAGGGTTTCATCTAGAACCTTCAAAGAAAGTTCCACTGAGAACTCTTTTATATTGCAAGGTTTCATCCTGAACCTTCATAAAACGTTCCACTGAGTACCCTTTTATATTACAAGGGTTTCATCTAGAACTAACACAGTAAGTTATACTGAGAACCCTTTTATATTTCAAGGGTTTTATCTAGAACCTGCACAAGGACTTCTTTTTTTTTTTAATATGGGTTTTTTATTAAGAACCACACTACTCAACAGATCAAAAATATTGTTTATGGTCATTATTGTTGATACCGAAAAACATTCAAACCATTTTTAAATGAGGATTTTGTTTTTATTATTGAAAAATCTTCAAACAATGATGGATAAGAACAAGCAGACTCTCTATTATGTAGCTCCTGGAGGGAGGGCAGGACAGAAGCGAACACAGGTCCAATGGAATAAGCAACATGACAGCGAGATGCACGCAAGCCATGCACACCATGGCTGTCCCCAGCAGGTGGATTCATATCATCTCCAGCAATCGTGACATGGACAGGGAGGACAAAAAAAAAAAAAAAGACAGTTAGTAGCACCAATACAGTATAAATACTGCACCAGATGAAGCCATTCATAAAAAGTAAAGTAAAACCATGCATGGTCAAATGAGAGCAGTCCGAATATGCAGTCATTTATTTAATTCATTTATCAGCACATCATAATGGTGACAGTGGGACAGACTGGAAAAGCCTGGCTCCTCTAACATGAGCCTCCACTGGCACAAAATCAGGTGAAAGTGGAAGGAACCCCACAAGGTTTTCATATTAATTACTTTTAATGAAGTTCAAATACTTTTCAGTAAAATAAATTACTGGAAAAGGAGGTTCAATAGTCACCCTTAATCCACTTGTTGAAGGCAGTGGCACACTTTTTTTTTTTTGGTCCAAACTCTCTCATGTCTACAAAAGAGAAACAAATTTGTGGGAAAAAAAAAAAAAAGTCTACCATTCTCCATAAGGGTCCTAGAGTCACACTTGCTGAAATAATATAGTAGATTTAACTTACCTTGATTATTTGAGGTTTCCGATTGCGTGATGTTTCACTTCAATCAAGCTTGTCATACAAATTCATACAAATGTGATCACGCGATTAAATAGTAATCACCACTGATATGTCACACCTGTTTTGAAGAGGGCGGAGCCTGTAATCTGTAGCAAAATCGTCGTTCATCACCCAGCCCAACCATCATGTCAGCCAGCTTCCAGGACACATACACTAAAATCCAGCTTTATCCCTGAGTAACATGACCACCACCATCCATACACCAGTGTGAGCGGAACTGGAGGCAATGTGTGTAAATTGCCTTGCCCAAGGACTCAATGGCACAAATTGGAGAGAGTGGGATTTGAACAGCTGACCTTCTGGTTACTGCTCAAACATCTCTACCCCCTGAGCAACAGCCACCATTCACAAATAACCAGAAAGGTAAACCCACCAATTTTCAAAAGTGAATAAACCCGCAGGAACAAAATATACAAATATTATATATTTGTATTGTATTCTTAGGTTAAGTGTTGTACATCACAAATTGGACATTTTCATACAAAAAAGTTGTTCTGTAGACAAATGCCTCTTAAATCCCAGGCTCAGTCGCATAGTGCACTGACAAAAAAAAATCATGTGGAATTTCACAACGAGAGGTGGACTTCTTTTGATTTAACTTTTTCTTCTTCTTCTGCTATGAGATTCCATGCAGCATCCTTTTTTTGGTTGTCCTTGTAAAGTATATTAATAACGAGAGTCGGGTCAGTGCGGGTCCACTCTTTATTTCTGTCTTCCCCGTCCGGCTGCCGCTCAGTACGGCAAGCGAGACGGGCACAACAAGCAATCGTGAACATCAAACTCACAATACATTACAGTCCTTATAAAAAGGATGTGCCGTGTCATATATTATTTTGTGGTTTTCCACCTCCAATATAAACCTCTCCTCGTCCATGTTCGCTGGTGTCTAAACCGTGAATGAGCACATGGCCCGGCGACGCCCACGTCACGTTTTGCTGAAAAACTTGCGAAATAGGAGCTGGCGAGTGTTTTATTCTGAAAGGTAACCGGAAATTTATTTTGAAACTGCCTCGGTCTTCCTGTCCCGCTCGATGTGTTTTGTGCTAGCTTGCCATTTGCCGGAGGCCTACCGCTGCGGCGTCCGGCAAAAATAGAAAATAGGTCTATCCTTGCGGAAGGCTTGCGGCACGCCGCAGGCCTTCCGCAGTCGACACGCAACGCACCCGCAAGCGGTGTAAACTGCACCATTCGAATGAATGGAATCTAATTGCTTGCGTCGCCGGACCGCACCGCAACCGCACCGCAACCGCAACCGGTGAAAACCCGGGGTAACTCTTGAAACAGTTCTTACAGGAACCCAGAGCCTCAAAAGAACCCTTGAAGCTTTATTTATTTTCCAAAAACGGGTTCCCTGGAAGCCCATAGTTCTGGATAGAACCTCTGCCCTTCATGAAGAACCCTTTTGGAACCCTTACTTCTAAGAATGTAAGGAAAGGAAATTGACTGGGTATATCCTTATATTCTGCTCAAAATGGAGTGATTCCATATTTGTTTCCTCAGAATGGAGTGATTCCATATTTATTTCCCTGCACTTGATCTATAAAAGTAACATTTACTGACCAGTACAAGGTTTTTCTTTATTTCTTTTAGTGTTTCTGAAAGCCAAGACGTTGCACTTTGGAATGACCTTACAACTGTTTCATGCTTTTTATCTGAGTTTGATCTATAGAATAACGTCTGAGTGAGTGCTCGTCCAAGACTGGTGATTTCAAACCTTTTGCTAGGGGTAGTATTGTTTAATAACATATTAAAATGTATCCCAGAGCATGCCAGACATTTTAAGGCGATATGTTAATCGTAATTTTTGACATGCTACTGGTACTACTTATGTAAACCAAATGCTAAAAGCATCAACTGCTGCATTCTACGGGTACAACAAAACTTTTGAATGATGTACCAACTCTTAAAGTCTTTCTCCAAGGTTAATGGCCTCCCTCCAGGCTTTAACATTCCCCTCGTAGCCCCATAATGTTCACTGTTTAGGCCTAGGGTACAAATATATTCTATTCAAACTGTTCCAAAGGGTCCACTAAACCACAACACGGTGTTTGCGCGTGAAGTGTGCATGTGTGTCCATTGGTGCCTGTGCGAGCACAGCTTTATAGTGTCTTTATTGTTTTTAACACCCATTGGTATTTAGTATTCTCTCTGCCATGCGTCCTTGCATCCCTGATTCTTTCATCCTCTGTGCTTTAACCCTCCATTCTTCTCTTTCGGATGAGAATACAAATGCTTAATGGAGAGAGAGGGTGAGCAAGGGGTTTTAATAAGAAATGGATTATTGATGCGTTGGCACTAGCGTGTATTATTTAGTACAGGAATGTCCAAACCTGCTTTGCCATTCACAGAGGTGTCAAAAGCATTTAAATTCATTATGCAAGAAGAAGTACAGTATTGGGAATTTTAAAAATCAAAAGTAGAAGTTGAAGTATCAACTCAAGATTTTTACTTAAGTATGATTTAAAAAAAATACTTAATGTATAAATTATAAAACTAAAAGTAATGCAACTTTAAATGAAATTAATAATCACAATAATAATAACAATAATAATAATAGTAATAATAATAATTGAAGTGGGAAGTCAAGCCAAACATGTTCTTCTTAACTCTTTAAATACCACACATTTTCTAAAAACATAACCCCTAGAATCCCATCGATTTCGAACATTTTCACTCATTTTCAAGGCTGACTAGAACATTGTGTGTTATGACTCAAATAACATTTTGGGTACCATTTGAAAGATAGGGTTCTGCTCTTTCATTAGAAAAAAAAAAACGTATGATTCTCAACCGGTCCAGGGTGTCCCCCGCCTACTGCGCAAAGCCGTCTGAGATAGGCTCCAGCACCCCCGCGACCCATGTGAGAAATAAGCGGTCAAGAAAATGGATGGATGGATGGATGGATGGATGGATGGATGGATGGATGGATGGATGGATGGATGGAAAGTATGTTTCTACCTTATTCTGTAGTAATCATTTGAAAATGGCTCGGTTGGACATAAAGCAACAATATCAGGCAAAATAAGAAGAAATGAAGCTTTTTGTGAAATGATGCATTTTCTGCACAACAGTGACTTTGACACTAATATTGTTTCGGTTTACTGACATCTCAAATATCTCAACAGTCCTTGCCTTCCATAAAACATGAACAAAAACAATCAAAATGTGTTTTTGATGGCAACATAAGGATTTACTTACACTCTTAGAAGTAAAAGTGTTTGTTAGAACCTTTTTAGGTTCCCCAGCTTGTCCTCATAGGGGAACCCTTTTTGGGTTCTTAACATGTTTTGACGTAAGTACAGTATAAGGCCAAAAGCTTGGGGCACATCACAGGAGCCTATTGTGAAAAAAGAAAGAGAAAAATAGAATTAAAGGGAAAAAAGAATTAAAGGATTGAGATTAAAATGTGATATTCAAATTTTACGTTGACGGCTATCGATTTCAGCTGCATATGCCCAGTGAAAATGTTAAAATAGGCCTACAACACAAATACATCAATGAGCCATGTGTGCAACTGAGCATTAACGTCTGTTTCATGGATGATATTGATATGATCACTGCTGGTAGTTGCTGAAAGTATTCTAATGGTGCAAAAAGTCAAACTTCAATGGTTACATGTCATCACTAACCTTTATTAGAAGGTACGTGTACATCCAAACTTGGCTACAGGAATGTATGAGGAACAGATGTACAGTAAAATGATAAAACTGGCCAAAAGTAATTTGTTAATTAATTTAGTAATTGGCTGAAGTTGAGTTTCAAATTTCACACAGTCAACCAAACTGTCAAACTGCGTGTGCGCGAGCATGCGTTCTTGTGTGTTTTAAGATACCGTGTATGGCTTTCTTTAACGGACGTATGTTTTTCATGGTACCATAGCGTATTTCATTGAACTTCATTTTCTGTTTGCATGCATGTTGATAGTGTGTGCTGGAGACCTTCCACTATAAGAGTCGCTTGCCATGCTTCTGGACTGTAATTGTGGGTTTGCTTGTGTATACACATGTTTGTACCATGGTTGAAATCCTGATGGCTCCCTATAGACACATAGTGTGAGGAGGTAGCCTCTGCCCTGGTTTCCATGGCAGCAGCTGGCTTTATTACTCTCACTTTTAGCCCTCCCAAACACACGCTCCTCATTGTATACTGTCAGGGGTTCATTGCCACCCCACCCCGAGGCGTGTTTTGGAGCAGTTAAGAAACTTGTCAGGAATGAGAGATGGGTGATGTGTGGCTAAATGAAGCGCAATGGACAAACCATCACACAATTTCACACTTGAGTCGCCTCTGGCTCTACTACTGCCTGACACACACAATTGCGCATACACACACAAACAAAGAAGCATGGTGAAATGAGCTTGAAATGAGAACCCCAGTGAACGTCAATAGAGCCATCCACCGTCTATGTTCCACAGGAACCATTCTTAGATCAATATAATCCAGTTCAAACCAGACACACAGTCACATTCTATTGAGCCTACAGCATAATAGGCTCGTCGAGCTCAAGCTATGTGTCTTTGTTGTGTTACAGCAGGCTTCATAGACCACCACCAACCCAGCATACAAACATTGCACATACGCACGCAGCCACGCATGTAAAATGTTTTCATTACTGGAAAAGTGCATGATTGCAGAGGATTTGTGATTTTGTTTTTGTGGTGTTCAAAGTGAAGCTCGCTCATCAATTCAATCATTGTTGACCTTGGGATCTCGATGCTGAACAATCACCAGAAGTTGTGATTTACAAAATGTTTCCTCATTTTTCTCAAATTATTTTTGTGCGAAATACTGTGGAGAAAAAAAAAAAGATTCAAAAGAATTGCCTCCAATCGATATGTAAGATGTTAAGTTTGCAAACAACCACTAGCCAAGAAAGACCATAATATCTGGAATTCCATTTTAGTTATCGGTAGAAATATGCTTTAAATCACTCAAAAACCTCATCATGCACAATGAGGCTTATGCCACAGAAGAGTTGGGACTTTTCATCCAGTCCAAGTACTTTCAGTCCACACAGTCCCCATTGCATTCAGGTTAAATCTTTCTCTTTATCAGATAGTCAACGCTATATGGCACGCTCCAGAAGAAAAATGACAAAGCTGAACATTAAGCGAACGATGACCACAACCACTGAACGTTGCTGTGTGCCTTTGTGTCTGACCTCTGCTGAATACAACAGCTTAGTTTGTTTCAATTTGCCACGGATGAAGAGATTCTTTAGTCTGGTGCATCGTCGCCATCCGCAGGGACAACACCACGTCCCAGAGGAAAGGAAATGTGAAAAGGAGACCTTAAACATCTAATTTACTTCTCTTAGGTAACTGAGATTTGTGTGATACCAAACTGAGACAAAGGTGTATTGCTCCTGGTACTGCTAATATGCACTTAATTTCAATTTAGTCTCCTTTTGAGGTTGACAAGAGATCTGGTAAAGCTCTTATATATTTATGTTTCTCAGTCGCTATAAGGGTTTTTACATCAAGCGAATTGGTGCCTGTCTCTCAAAATAGAACTTCATGTCAGTGGCGTAACGTCATGCTGAGATTATATTGAATGTCCTGCTTTGTTGAAGAAGATCACATTGGAGTGGTCCCAGACTGACATTGTGGAGAACTCCCTTGAGTGAATCACAATTATCAATCTGGCAATTTCCAGGTTACCTGTGGCTACCAGCCGCTTAAATCCCGTTCTCGTCCCCGGCGCTGGTGTCCAAGCTCGGGCACATTTTGTCCAAAGCAAGTCAGGCACGTGGGCACTCATGGGCCATGACAAAGCAGTCGGCCGGCGGGCGAAGGTATTCAACTGAGGCACATAGTGCGTTGTCGCACAAGTGACTCACTTCTACCGTCCGCAGGAATTTAAGAGAAACCCGGTGGAAGAAGGTCACTGCGCTACCGCACGACAACGACATCAAAAAGCTTCACTACTTCCTGGCAGAAACCCATGACGTCTTATATGAGTCACTGGCATGCCGCGCAACATCCATAGTTTGATACAAACTCTTCAAGGTACTGTATGCCTCAGTGACTGCATCGCTTTTAACAACGGGCGAGGTCACCTCAATGCCGCTCTCCAAGATCACCAGCCTTGCCCCCACGGACTACCACGATAACCTTGAGTGGGCGTTGAACCAGGGCAAGAGAGACTTATGACAGCGCATGCAGAGATTTGTTATCGGCGGGAAATTTGGGCGTCCCGTGCTGGTGCTCAAAAAGCCGAATATGATGCACTCTCTTCGGCTCCTGGTTGAGCAAAGAACAGCCTGTGGCGTACTATCGCAAAACACGTACCTTTTTGCAAGGCAAGGGTCACTGAGGCACATCCGTGGCTCCAATACTGTGTGAGCATGCTAATCTATGCCATGCTGAATATCCTGGTAGGCTCACATCCATGTTGCTACGGATGCGTGCAGTAATACAAGCCACCGTTCTCAACTTGTCTGACGCTCAGATGGACCAACTAGCTGATTATATGGGGCATGATAACTAGTGTTGTTCCGATACCGTTTTTTTGATACCGATACCCAGCTTTGCAGTATCGGCCGATACCGATACCATACCGATACTTACGATTGTTTTTCTTCAACATGAAAAAGCTGTCCTGCCATTGGTTCAGAGCATTGAAGGGCCAATAGGATATCTTAGATCGGCATGCAGTGAACATATATAAGTGAATGTTGTGCACGAGCAAGCCACAAGATGGTGCATCCAAAATCCTATATTAGCGTTGGAATTAATGGTATCGGCATGTTAATTGTGAGTAGTCACCGATACCGATACCACTGTTTTTATGCATTATCAGCACCTCTGCCGATACCAATATCGGTATCGGAACAACACTAATGATAACCGCATCGTCAATATTACCGCCTTCCGGAAAAAGACTTTCAGGTGGCGAAGAGGATGGAGCTTGGATGCAACAGACTTCCAATTGACTGGTGAGTAAACTCAATGCAAGCACACTGTGCCTTGCTGTTTGTGACAACTGTATTGGTTACAGCAGGAGTTTCCAAATCCGGTCCTTGATGGCTGGCGTCATGCCCGTTTTAGATGTTTCCCTCTTCCAGCTGATCATTTGAATCAGATGTGCTGGAGTGGGGGGAACCTTCTAAAACATGCAAGAATCCAGCCCTCAAGGACTAGTTGAGTGGTATGCACGTCCGCCTCCCAGTACTGAGGACTCGGGTCCGAGTCATGGCTCCGGCCTTCCTGGGTCGAGTTTGCATGTTCTCCCCGTGCCTGCTCTTCTCCGGGTACTCCGGTCTCCTCCCACATTCCAAAGACATGCATGGCAGGTTAATTGGGCACTCCAATTGTCCCTAGGTGTGCTTGTGGGCGTGGATGGTTGTTCGTCTTTGTGTGCTCTGCGATTGGCTGGCGACCAGTTTAGGGTGTACCCCCGCAACCCTTGTAAGGAATAAGCGGTCAAGAAAATGGATGGATGGATATCTGGCTCAGATGTCTATGTTCATTTTTGGACCATTGTTGACAACTTGTTCAATTTGTTTAATTTGTATTGCTGAAAAATGTGTGTAATAGAGTTAGCTTTTACTCAGCTTTCCTAATTTCCGCTGGTTTTACAAATACTCATATCAGACCCAGTCAATTTTGACCCGGGATAAAAAGAAAAATACTTTTATAATGCTTATAAATGTTAGCTTTCTGTTGTCAGAGATCCAGAAAAAATATGAAAACCAAATAATGGTGATTTTTATGGATACTGAAAATGTTCAGCTTTAATGAAAGACTAATGGGTAAGGTCATCTCCTGTATGAGCCATTACAAACCCAAACTTATGCCCCAAACTTTTGGTTTGCTATGCACGCATGCGTCATGTTTTTTTTAGGCTTTGTGACAGAGAATATTTGCAACCAATTCATAGCCAACATTTACAATGATCACAAATACATACATGCAAACACATATTACAAATTTTTGAAACTATATACAATCTTGTTCTTGTTGTGAATCTCACCTTTTTCATCAAGAAAACTATCTGAGTATCATGTTTAAAGATGCCTTGTTTAATTAAACTGCTTAGGGCAGGGGTGTCAAACATAAGGCCTGCGGGCCGGATAAGGCCCACAAAGGGGTTTAATCCAGCCCGCGAGATGATATCACAAGCAGTCCTCAGATGAGCAATGCAACATGTACGGGGGAATCGTCCTGGATGTCATTATTTTACACACAACTTAAAGTTACGGTTTGTTTAATTACTATTATTATTATTATCATTTTATTTTATTTTATCATACACAAACGTGTTAAATACGACACAAATTCAATTACTGGTAACACAAATAGATATGACAAGGATTAATGTCTTTATAACGTCATTAACTGCGCCACGCAATGCATTCTGGGAACAATGTATATGCAAAGCACGTGATTTAACACGTCCAGAACTCAGTGTTGGCACGTTCCATTTGCATTTGTATTATTATTATTTTTTTAACAATATGATTACAGTTGAGCTCCGTAATTTAGGGCTGGCCCACAAAAAGTGAAAATCTGCATATAATTGATCGTTTTTAAGTTATATACCGTTATTTGACCAATGTGACCCACTTGGTAATATATTTTCCTCCATGCGGCCCCTGAGCTAACATGAGTTTGACACCCCTGGTTTAGGGTATCCCGAGTTCCTTTTTAATCTTTTGTTGGGTTAAAAATATATAAATACATAATAAAATAATTGAAAATTGCAATGTTTTGGGGAATGGGGAGAATAATTGCAATTAGATAATTTTTCACAATTGTTCAGCCCTATACCAGATAACAACATCAGAGGCATTCAACTTGGTTCCACTGCATCCCTCCTCTATTGACATTCTTTGCAAGATCTAAACTAAGTAAACACTTGGTTTGTGTAATGACGCATCGCCAGAATAGTTTCATTTTTGTTTGTTTGCTTGCCCGAATCCATTCTGCTCAGCCCTCCAGCCAGCCTGCCAGAAGTCCCTCTGCATGCTGCCTGTCCTTGCAGTCGCTCAATCTGTGGATCCTTGTACTTCATCACCAGTTAGTTGCCAATACCTCTTCAGCAATAAACTCGAGCCTCCTTACCACAAATGAGCTGTAACAGAAAAGTTGGCATTCAACCAGAGCTGTCAAAATAAATCAATTAATCAACAAGTAATCGATTATCAAATTAATTTACAACTATTTATATAATCATCGTTTGGAGCCATTTATGTAAAATTGTCCAAATCCTCTGATTTCAGCAAATCAACAGTAATCTGTAGTCATTCATGAAAGAAGATGGATTATCTTCTGTGTTAGTCAAAATAAGACTTTTGCAAACATATGTGTTTATTTCGGAAAACAATGACTAAAAGAGTAACATAGTACATCAACCACCCCTTTTTTAATCACTATAGACCCTATTCATGGCTTACGTCACGATGACGTCACGGTGTTTACTGGAGGCAAAAACAACCGCTGGAGGCAACGGAAGTGCAGCTAGAAGTAAACAACGCTGGTTGTCTGTAGAAAATGTCGTCTTGTTGTGTTTTTGGTTGCCAGAACCGTGGACAAACAAAAACTTAAAATTCTATTGCATCCCTTCCTCTGCCAGTCAGAGTAATCGCAGACGGCTGTGGTTAAACGCGATTAGGCGAAAGGACTGGACTGTCTGAGACTATTATCAACAATGCTCGTGTTTGCAGCGCACACTTCATATCAGGTAAGATTTAACTGTCAGATTCAGCCTGGACAATGATGTGGGCTAGAATTAGTTGTGATTGAAATTACTTAAGTTAGTAATTATTTATGGGATTCTTACAAAAAGTCTGTGTTTACATGCTCCATGCGCGAATGCTAACCGCTAGCTAACCAAACATTAGCTGTATGTTTCAGTTTTGTTGAGGCGAAAGCCCCCACAATGGTTCCGATAACTTCTTGTCAAATTTTTGTAGGAGAGGTACATGCCTCGTATATCCTCATCACTGTCCCTGTCGTTGACTTGGCAGTACTTGCGACCGCACGACACAAAAGTCCTCGCTCAAGTTGTTATATTCTAAATTTTGAACATGTCCATTCAAGACGTAGTTGTAGACATCTAATGATTTATAGGCCTTCAGTTTACCTTTAGTATAAATGCTCAGTTTTTCTATAAGGTAGATTTAAATGTCCGGCCATTGCACGGTGGGTAGTCTTATTAAATCATCTATCCAGTGCGTGAGTGCGTACGGGTCAGTAAATATCGTCCCATCAGTCAGAGTTAACTTTTTAAAGTAACATTCACGGTCAGTTTACTCACATATTAACTCAAATGGCCGTCTTCCGCGTCCATTCCGATGTGAACTTTCCATGAAAATATGCTGACCGGTGTTAGAACCACACGCCACTGAGGTGTTTTTGCCTCCAGCTAAGCCCCGCCCTTTAAATTGTGTCACATTGTTTACAAACTCTGAAGGGGTTTAGACGGATACGAAGTACGATATAAACAGCAGTCACTGGTTAATAAATAGTAGTCAGGGAAAAAATGCTTTTGTAATACACAACACAAAATTTAAATGAATCTGATTAGCCAATGAATTGATTGTATAATCGATAGTTTATCAATTGGGATCGAGGTTCTAAAAATATTTGATAGTGACAGCACTACATTCAACCTTCTTTGGCTTTTACTGTAATCCCAGGGAAGCTGAAAATATTGCTAAAACTATTTTTTTTTTCCTACCTAAAGAAAGAGTATAAAGAAATACGTACACAGGCACACAACTTGTCTCCCATCCCTCTCTTCTATTAGGATTCTGTTCAGGGCAGGTTCCATTTGCATGCGTAGGGTAGCCATGCGTGGGAAGGCAAAATTCATGAATGATAAGCAACCCAAAAAGTTTTCGTGCGTGAGTGTGCATGGGCGTACAAGAGGAGGCAGCATGCTTGTTGAATCACTCCCTCAAACCATCCACCTTTCTCATTCAATCCGTTCATCTATTCATCCTCACGCATGTTGGTGGTATGTCATAAGGACGGCCCCCATCATCTGACACACGCAGACGTATGCCTCCGTGATGTGTCATGATACTTCCACCTGCCTCTTTCCGTCATTCCCCGCCTGCTACCTACACTTGTTCTGCCTCCCCCATCTCTTTTTTTGGGACTCTTTCATTCTTTCTCTCCACTCTTCCATCTCCTCCCCCTCCGCACGCTGTGTGTCACCGACACAAGATCGAAAGAAAAATGTTACAGCAGATAAAGCTAATAAGGGGAAAGGAGCGGCGTAAAGGACTCCGAAAGGAGACGAAAACTGGAGCGAGTGTTACTTCAAGCCCCCATGAGTCCGACTTTTCTTCCATGGAATATCCCAGGAGATGAAGGTTAGCAAGAGGGGGAAGATGGAGAAGGATTCGAAAGCAGAAGACTGATCAGATTCAGACGGCAGGACTTGCCTGAGGAGGGTATGCACACACACATTAAAAACTCAAAACCAACATAGATACAAAACGAGCATCTTGTACTTTTGCTTTGGGTATTGCACTGCTTCGTATTCACTCATGCTGCTTTGTTGTGTCCGCAGGCTCTGGTTGCGACTAATTTTAAGAGTCTTCTCTGGGCTCAAGTAAAAGCGGGTTTCTTTTCTCGATATTTCTTTTCATTCTAATTAATTCCCCCCAGTGCAGATTCTCAAAGAGCCTGTCTTTCCCTCACTGACTCTGTCTATCTGGAACCCATACATGTTTTCCACTCTCCCCATCTGTCTTCCTTTGAGAAGCAAATAATTGGATGTGGAGATTGGCTTCTCTATGGTTCAGCAAAGAAGACTGAAGTCACTTGTCACACATGGACACACACACACACCTGGAACTCATGGTGTGCATGTGCAATACTTCCTTTTTTGAACAAAAAGTGATCGAATAGAAAACTTTGAACTGCCAACTAATATAATTTTCTCTCCATTGTTTAAAGATAGCAACATATTCGACAAAGAACTGTAGAAGAAGTTGAATTTTAGAGTTGAAGTACAGGGTGTTCCAAAATGGTTGACCCCATTCTAAATGCTATGTTGAAGGTCATACATTTTATTGGTTGAATTTACAAAGAAAAGTACAAATATTTGTTGGTTCTATGACAGATTTTCATAAATGTTCAACATCAAGTGACAGGTTATATTTTGGAATTACAGCCCAAGTGCTTTTTAGGACGTTCAGAACTGTCATATTTGTGTTTCATGTCAGGCTGCTGGGTCACATGTTTCCTTTTTGTCTCACAACTGCTGGCATTCTATTGGATGGGCGGAGACCCCAGCTGCACACCTGGGAGTCATCACCAATTAGTTCAGTATTTAGTAGTGATGTGCTTCTCGGGTCGAATCCCTGAAGCGTGTGCCGAGTAATGCAGATGAGTGGTTCATGAACGGCGTGTCAATGCGTGTGTTGATGACGTACGTGGTGACGTTTGAAGCCCCACGAAGCAAGGGTACCACGTGACTGATTCAGGAAATGATTCGCTAGGTTTGAGTGTAGTTCGAAATAAAAGCGACAAAGAAACGCTATGGATTCCCCTTCACTTTTTGTGTTTTCGGTTCCCTTATTGCGCTACTTTTTTTGCTTTTGGCATTCGATTTGACGAGCTTCTTTTTGCGATGGAACCAGCAAGAAAGAGATTTGCCCTTGTTTAGGAGCACTTTGAGCAGATCTCACCTCAGAAGGTACTATTTTAACAGATTCCAATAATAAAATAAAATAAAATAAAATGTGACAACACATAAAATTCACATTTTTCTGTTCACAGTTGAAAGTCCCCTTCAGTACTGGGAATCACAGAAATATACGCGTCCAATTCTATACAAACTTGCTATCTCATATCGATGCACCCCTGCTTCATCAGTACCATGTGAAAGAGTTTTTTTCCAAAGCAGGTGAAATTCTCTGCAAAAAAAAGAAACCGCCTGAGTCCAAAAACTTCGGAAAAAATAGTTTTTAAATAAAAATGAATAAGCACTTTATTTTACCTCATTTCACATTTTCACTTGTTGCATAAGCACAAACATAGACAAAGTAACACAGAACAATTCATGTTAAAACACTCTTCAAATATATATTCTTTTGTATTTAGAGCATGATTTACACCCCACCATTTTATTGCATGCACCAAGCATGTTATACATTTTTCTGTCCACATGATGGCGTAGTCGAGGAAATGAATCATCTTGAAGCCCCTACGTGTGTGTGAAGCATTTCACTGCAGGGCTTCACTGCTTTACGGGGCTTCATTTTGCCATCACTAGTATTTAGGTGCTGCAGAAGCTGAAGGACGGCGTCGGATTATTCTTGTCTTGTTGATGTTACTCCTTGTTCTGATTTCCGACTGTCCTGTTCCTGAGACTGTTTCATGTGCATTTTTGCCTTTTGTTAGTAGTATTTTTATCTCTGATGCTGACCTTCAGCTAGGACTCCGCCCAGCCGCTCAGTTAGTGTGGAATTCTGTTGTACCTTTTTGCTAGATAGTTGTTATGGCCTTTGGTGCTCCTTTTGTTATTAAATTTTTGCTTCTACGCTCCTGCTCCACTTTCGTCTGCTTTGGGGTCCACTCGCACCCGCAACAGAAACTTCCTTTCCTCTGTTTTGTTTAAGCTCGATGTTACACAGAAAAACTTGGTTGATGATATTTAAAAATGATCACATTATTGTAACAAAAAACACAAAAAAAACCCCAAAACCTCATACTAAAAAAAAAAAAAAAGCACAATATGGGGTATATACCATGGAAGAGGCGGGACTGTTTTTTGCACATCAGTTTGTTTCCGGTTCGGTTTGCGACGTGTGGGTTGCTTCAAAAATACTTTGTGCCCCTCGGTTGCACGTTTGCAACCCGGACGGGAAATAAACTGATATCCAAAATCACGTCCCGCCTCTTCCGTGGCATATACCCTAATGTGCTTTTGTACATAACAGCAATGCAAATAAACCACCAACAATCTCTAATAACATTGAGGCACTTGCTTTCTAATGCAAGCACACATTGATCGCTTCACAAGCAAATTCGGTTCCCCTTCATCTGACAATTAGCATAGATTTTGAACAAAGAAGGCCAAAACATCCCTAATAAAAATTAAATTGCACTAATAAACTAGCCACTAGAGGGTGCTAGAACTGCACAAATGGAAATCAATTGGCCTTTTTTTTTTAACAGATGTGTTCCTTTTAAATATTGTGAACATGACGATGATGATATTGTGGCAGTTTTAATATCACTAAATCACGATGTTGCCCTTATCGTTACATCCCTAATCGATACCTGGTACTCACCCATCCCTACTAACTTCAAAACATACTGGACGCAACATATTGAGATACCTTTGAAAAGATTATTGGTGGAGGTATTTCCCCAGATTAACTGGGCGGAAAAAAAAGAAAAAAAGAAGAGAGAGCAAGGACATGAGATGTGTGTTAATACAGGAGAGCAACAGACAAGGTGATGGAATAGAGATCTCACACCCAGCAAGAGTTGAAAAGATGCTCTTTCTCCTTGTACAGTAGGTGTCAAGATAGAAGGCTATTGACGCACACGCACGCGCACACACATCAATAAAGGGATGCCGTTTCAGTCTTTTGTCCTCTCACTTTTTGTTGTGCCACTCTTGCGCCTCATTATTCTCTCTCCTTCTCCTCTTCACCTTCCCGCCCAATCCCCTCCTTCCCCTCTCCTTTCCTCCTACTCCAGCTGCTTGCCTCCTTCCAGTCCAATCTCATTGTCCTTACACACACATGCGCATCGCTCGTGTTTGCGCGTGCGTCTGTGTGAGGACAGAGGGTGCAGCCGGTTTTCAACACGTTTTTTTCGGCAGAGTGTCATGCTCACATCTGAGGTGAGTTAACGGTTCTTTCTTCAACTTTTCGCCGTTTTTCCTTCTGTTGAAGTTTGACTTCAAGTGCGCATGTTGCATGTCTATCATGTTAAAATTACAGTATGAATAATTGTAGTTTTTTCTTGAACACTATTCCCTTTCTTGAGTGCGTTGATTATGTCTATTAATGTTTGCATTAGCAGAGGTCAAAGGGGTTGAAAGTGGCTATTTGCCGGCTGTTGAATTACATGCGACAAAATTGTGCCTTGTCCAGTATGAGTATGTGCGTGTCGCCAGAGGGTGCGCTTGGCTTGGCCGATACGTGCCCTGCTTAAGAATGACTAAATATAGCACGTATTCCAGACTGCTTCACACTAATTCTGAACATAAACAGTAGCCTTAAAGTTTAGCTTCCTCTTTTACCATGTTTTTATTTCGGTCTTATTTATATCACTCCAAACCATGACACTAAAACTATATGAAATGCAAGTACAGGTATTCCAATTAATCACCCAACTGTTTATGATATCAAATATTTTCTTCTCCTTGAACTCTTTTTTTTTTTTTCTCTCTCCCTCTCTTTCTCACCCGCACACATATATATTCCATAGCAGATTTCAATATTTCCCAGCGGGGTGAGCAGAAATAGATAAAATTCTAAATCAGGACCTCAAGCTCAAATCAAGCTGGCTCGCCGCCGTCCCTTTACGGCCAGAAGCTTCAACATTTCCAATCCATAAAGAATGATAATAAAATTAGCTTTGTGGTCATTTACACAGCAACTGTGGGGAATTACTGTGAGGTAGCATTAGTGAAACATTGTCTACAAATTTGTCTGTGCTGCACGTAGTCATTCCCACTCAGCACAGCTGCATGTTACTAATGAGAATTTTCCCAGCCCACAAAAAAAAAAAAAAAAAGTGAATAACAAAAAAGTCAAATCAAATCCGGCGATAAAAGACGTTATACAGCTGCCTTCAACAGCCTCTGAAAGAGATGAAAAAGTGGTTCACAGAGGAATGGGCCATGTGCTTTCATATTGTGTGTGGGTGCATCAAATATTGTGAGAGAGAAGTGTGGAAATTAGCAATTATCAAAATTAATGTTAAAAAATGAAGATGCAAGTCATGTCACATTTCCACCGATTCACCTATTTTATTTGATCACCATTCACACTTCACAAAGTACCAGCTGTTTAATTTCCCAATTACAGGTAGTCCTTAAACTACGAACGTTCTTAAAGGCTGTTGATAAGTTGAGTTGTTGTAAGTCAATTTCCTTAAAAAAAAATGAAAAAGTATACAACACAGCCAGGGCATGATAATAAAGGTGAGCGAGGAAGTTGCCGTGCGTTTCTGGTGACTGAATTCATTTCTTTACAGCTGTTAAACTGCCAACCAAAATAGCATTTAGTAGCCATCACAGGTCACCAGATTCACTAGCAAGCTTAAAACTTTTTTTCCCCCCACTCGAAGCAACGCCATTGTCTAGTTACCTCAGTAATGAAACATACACAAGACGTGTAGCGCATAGCCTTAGCATTTCTTCATCAGCCATGCGAAATAAAGTTTACTTGCATAAAGTTAACTTGCACGGATCCGTGCAAATTACAGTGCAAGTGCATGGCGCGGTGACTGGACGAGTGAGAGAAAGAGGGAGAGCGTACACTTAAAAATATGAGCTTGTGAGCGCAATATGGCATTTTATGGCATTTATGGACACCAGTTAGCATTTGTTCGTAACTGCGAATGTCCGTACGTCAGATGTCCGTAACTAGGTGGACTGCCTGTATTCTATTAACCCATCCCATCCTTTATTAATACCATATAGGGAGCTGCCAGCTGCTGCTCACATCGCTGGGGTCCATTCCACGTTTCGCCAGAGGGGTCGCAAATGTGCAAAAATTCTGAATCTTGCATTGTACCCCTAAAAAAAAAAAAAAGCTAAGTAAGGCTGAGCTGCCACACTATAGCAACTCACTTCCAGAACATTTTTTCTGAATTTCTATATTTTTAACATTATGTCAAAAACGTTACAGCTACAAGTGAATTCACTTTGTCCTATTACTGTACTGTATGCTTCAAATTGTCGCTGTGCGAGACTTCCCCATAATCGGAACTCGTATTCGCTGATCGATCATGATGGACCCACATCAAGCTCCTCCGCTTCTGTTGCCCTCCCACTCATGTCTGCTTAGATTCCCGACTCAAAGCAGGATCCAGCATTTTACATTTTGAAACAGAGGGAAAACTGACCCCAAACACTGTGCACGACAACCCTGCGTGTGTGCACAAAGTATTGCAACTATTCAGCAACTTTTTTGGTTCGTTTTCAAGATGTTTGAGCAGTTAGTCTGCACTAGTGTTTTTTTTTCTGTCTTTTCCCTTCTCCTCTTGTATGTGTGGTTTTATTTCCCAGGGCAGCTTTTCCTTTCTGCTTACTTTGTCATTGCCTCCCTCCTGTTACTCTGTTTGTTCTTCCAATGCTTCATGCTTTCACTATCCTCTCCTGCCTCTCAATTACATCAATCCCTTGAGGTGAACCTGCAGTATATGTGCAAGACAAGTGTGTTTATGTGTTTGTGAGAGAGAGAACGCGCAGGAGGGACAGAGAGAGCACATGCAACATCAAGATATGTAAATGACCTATCATTCGCTAATCATCTCATTCACTTGGATGGACACTATGGTATACAAAGGAGAGAAATTGGCTATTGGACATCAAGCATCAGATAAGTTTTTTGTTTTTTTTAAAGTGTTTTTTGGTACGTTTCTAATGCGTATTCACACTGAGAATGCTAAGGAGTCTTCCTTAAAATGTTCTCCTCCTCCTCCTCATAATTTTCACTGCAAGAGATACCCAATGTCTCCCTTCCCCCCAACAGTATTCCATATTTGGCAGCTAGTTCTCCTCTGGGAAGCAGAACATTTCTGAAGAAGCTGTGTTGTTGTTTGATGGTCTAATTAATTAGTATCGCCAGCATTTTGAGTATCTCTTCATTGATTGGCCTGCTGTCACTGAGATGGTTGCAGAATTTTAGTTGGAATTAAACATATTTAAGAATATGCCTCTGGGTTTTTGTAACATAAGCTATTGATATAGGCGAGGTAGAGGTGAGAGAGGCTTAACACGATCAGGATTTTTTTTAACCGATCAGTGATCAATGGGCTGTGAAAAAATGATAACTGTCATGGCCTGGGTAGCATGCGCCAGAGTTCATGACCTGTTATGGGTCTGTTTAGGTACTGATGTAACAAGTGTCTGTTTACAAAACGCGATGTTCAAGATATCAACCTTTAATCCTTTAGATGATGTCTGGACCTAAAGTGATGTCGTTCTTTAGTTCTTGACAATTCACTGTCTGTGGGTGCAGTCTGGGAATTGTGTGTGGTTTGCCGGATTATTGTCCAACTTTCCTGTGTACAGCGTCTCTGAGTTTCTGCCTCTCAATGTGAATAAATGGAGAAAATCTTATTTGTGTCTGCATTTGGGATCCAAACGCAGACACAAATTAGATTTTATCCATTTATTCACATCGAGAGGGAGAAACTCAGAGACGCTTGATAACCGATTAAATCGGATTGTGGAGCAATCTATTAACTCAACTCATGTCATGAGGAGAAAAAAAAAATCTAAATACTAGGGGTGTTAAAAAAATCGATTCTGCAATATATCGGGATACTACAGCACGCAATTCTCGAATCGATTCAATAGGCAGCCGAATCGATTGTTTAACATCCATTTTTGATGGAAAAATATTCAACAAAACATCTAACTTTCACACCTTAAGCATGGAAGACTATTATATTAATAGAACATTAAGCCTTTATATTTTATTTCAACGCTGTTCAAACATGAAAAATGTTACAACCTGTTTGTTAAATACAGTGGCTTACAGTTATAAGACTGAAGTTTCAGATAAATAAATAATACATTTTCATACAAATCTTACAGTGTACATGTAGAAGTTTACTGAATGGTATTTTCTAAATTTGAGTAAAAAAAAAATCGCAACAATCGACTTGTAAATTCACATCGGGATTAATCGGTATCGAATCGAATCGTGACCTATGAATCGTGATACGGATCGAATCGTCAGGTACTAGGCAATTCACACCCCTACTAAATACGCTGATAAACATTAAATTTAACATGTATTGTCTTCTTTCGTGGAGCCCATCAATGACATCATTGATCGATCGGGCAAATTAAGACATTACAGTTGATCAACGATTTTGCAAAAAAAAATGCAAAACCTCATCCAATCCCGATAAAGTTGATCAGATTAGTGTACCACACGACAGACCTCCTATTAGGTCATCTACTTTGGCTTGGCATCTCGGGGTACTGGAACTTCCAGGGAGGCGTAGTGCTTCTGCCAAACTCACAAATTACATACACGAGACTTGCCCCAACATGAGTATTAAGATGCGACAGTTTCTGGGCCTAGCACGGTCTGCTTTCTGTTGCTAGATGCACCAAGGGCACAACGTCAGTGTCCGCCGGAACACCCAGAGAGGCGCAACATGGCCCCAAACAAGGCAGACTAGACTTGCCCCAGCACAAAAATTGAGACGCACCCGTCTTTACGCCAAGCGTGTGAAAATAAAGCCCATCGACTCATTAAGACTCATTAAGGGGTGTCCAAACTTTTTCATTTGAGGGCCACATACAGAAAATCAGAAGGATGCAAGGGCCACATAATGTTATGAAGAGAAATTGTGTTTAGTAATAAAAATTGTACAAATAATTTATTTGTGCTTTTGCATATTTAGAAAAATGCTACAGTACATAAACCAATGTATTTGTAATATGGCAGTAGGGTTATTATAGTTTTGGAATGTTTTATTTTGTTTCGAGTTTTGTTTTTTAAATTTTGTTAGTTTTAATTAGTTTTCATGGTGGGTCTGTTAGTTTTCTATTAGTTTTAGTTCTTTAATAAATACTTAGTTTTAGTTTAGTTAGTTTCAGTATTAGTTATAGTTTTTTTTTTTATGTGTGCAATATTTAAAAAACACCATGCGAGCAACGTCTTCGGAAGGTGCTTTTCTATTGGCTGCTGCTAGATGATGTCACTTCTATGTGACATACTTTCAATTGTCATTATTCTGGTTTTTATCAAAATAAATGACTAAAAATCACATTTAAAATCATCCCCAAAGGCTCATGCATTAAATTAATTACCAAAGACTAAAACGAAGGACATGTTTGGTATAATTATAGTTAGTTTCAGTTAGTTTTGTAATCATAAAAGGTAGTTTGTTAGTTTTCGTTTTTATAAAAGCATTTTCGTTTTTATTTCGTTAACAATATTGTTTTTTGAATTTTAGTTTGTTATTTCGTTAGTTTTCATTAACTAAAATAACGTCCTCCCTTCTTACGTTGATCATCTCCAAACATTTTTGTTTTTGTTTATTTTATTTGAACTGAGCCAAATGCCATTTTTAGCATATGACGCGGGCCACAGAAAAATGGACGGCGGGCCGCAAATGGCCCCCGGGCCATAGTTTGGACACAGATGCATTACGATGACCATGACAACAGAATTGGGAAGGATTCTGGAAAAATCCTTCCAGGAGTGTATGAAGGCATGTAAGACAATGCTAGGGAAGTTCGTTAGACCTAAAAGGGGATTATTTTTAAATTTGATTTTAGTTTTAACACAAATCCACTGGTTTTAAAAAAGATGAGTTTGCCCTTATGCTTATTTCTCTGACATCTCTGCTCTGACCTTTCATAGCACTTTTTTTCAGGCTTTGTCTTTCACACTCCTTCCTAGGTTTAAGGTAATGCATACAGCCAGGGTGAGAAATCTTTCAGCTTTGATCACGCTTCATGTGTATCGCTCTCAATGTTGCCTTTTCACACTTCACAGTTCATTGCCTTACAGAATCATTCAGCAAATTTATAGCTCTACAGAGGAGCTCAATGTTGTGCTACTGAGACTTTGTGGCTCTGCTCCCTGCCTGGCCATTGTATGGGATAACCTTTTTCCATAAGGATCACTTTCTGATAGTTATTAACCCAGCTAAAGTTCATCACAGCTGTGCTTCCTTGGCTTTCTGTGGTTCTGATCCTGCTCCACAAGAGTCAAAACATTATATTCTGGAGAAAACATAAAAAAAGTTAATTTAGCAGATGCCTTAGGAAAGTAAAGGCCAATTGTGGCATTACGAGTTCCCATGTTTAATCACTAGGATAAATGAACTGCATGGTGGCGTCATACTGATCCCATTATATTGATAATATTGCAATGAAAGCTATAGTCAATCTATTCTTCAACATATTTGATCACACAGTT